>NC_083867.1:0-300000 GCF_029169275.1 Apis cerana
ATGTTATATCAGTATTGCAGTTTGTATCAACAAGTATTATTTTCGGTAATAAAATTTCTTAAAAGTACTTCAATTAAAAATATAATTCTAGCTTAACATGAAACATTTTTTTCATCAATTATTATTATTTGTCGTTTAGAAATGGAAATTAAATCTAAAATTTTTGACAAAATATATGCCAGATAAATATTATGTTAAAAGAAGTAAAAACAACTGTGATTTGCTACGAAAGTCAATACCAACAGCCCTGCATACTTAAATTAGATTGTGCCATGATTCTAATATTTGAAAAAGAGAGAAAATTGCAATTTTAGACATTCGCGTATTTCTCATATCGTAATATTAAAATATTTAATGCCGTCAGCTCTTCTACTTGTATTTATATAATGTCGTAGCTTTAGAATGTGAAACATCACCGCACAATTAATCAAGCACTAATCTCAATTGAATACCTTAAGGAATCGTGATTGAGTAGTGAAATATATCCATTAGTTCATTTAAAATTACTGAAAAGATATTCACGATCGTGACGACAATTTCGATCTCATGTAATACCATGATCTATATTTTGCTATAGGTAATCATTAATTTATTTTTATTTTTAAAAATCTAAATTTATTATTTTATATTATTTTATCAATCTTAATATAATAATGCATTAATTTTATAACTATGCAGACAATTTCCAATTTCGTTTGATTGACAAGGATAAAAGTATCTCGTACATATCAGATGAAAGCATAAAGAAAAAGAACAATTCTTCTTTTGATACAATATTTATTTTCAATTCAATATTTACTAATAATGTTAAAAATTAAAACCAATAAACTAATGATACCTCGCTGTTATTATATTCTTAGTATTTACTCTAAAATATAATATATCTTAAGAAATGATGTCTAATTCTGCAAAATTGAAATTTAAAATAATCAATTTCAATCATATCATTATACCAAACATAAGAAATGACGATAAATAATGCTATAAATAAAATCTATAAAAAGAATATATATAAATCATGTCAAATTTCATTCTATCACAATTTTTTTCATTACTTAAAAAGATAATGTTTAATTTCATAAAGGTTTAAACAGGAAATGTTAAAAGAAAATGAATAATAAATATTAAAATCATATTATAAACTGTATGAACACACTAGTAATTAATATAATAAACATACTTCCAAGATGCATTACATCAATATTACATCATGAAACAGTAAACAAAACAGGATAATCATAATTTCAATCATATCAAACGCAAGTAATACACAATTACTCTATTCTTGATAATTGAATTTGTTTCTGGACTGTATCATCAATACTTTTCATCATATTATTACTATGGATTTAAAGGACACTTAGATCAGTTGTTAAATTAGTTTCTCGTGGATTGAAACAGAAAATGAAACACAAATTTCATCAATATATTAAATAATGATAAATTGCTATAAACCAGCATTTATAATCAATAACTTTCTGTAAGATACACCACTAATACAAAAAGAGACTTTTTTTCTTTTCACTCTAGTTTCACTTTCTCCATCTAAAAATCTATTTTGTGCATTATTTGAAAGTGATCGCAATTTTTTTATTTTCGGTGATCTTGATTTCACAAAAGATAGCGATATCTTATCTTTCTTGTGCTAATATCAAGAAATTTTGCAGGACATTTGTGTACAAGTTCATCCAACTATTTCAACATATCGAATATTCTAAACAACATTCTGAGGATCCAGATAAAGACCATGTTTTGCAGAATCATAAATTATAATATATAAAATAATGATTATATAATTTATGAAATAATGTGCTATATCGTAATTGTTTTTTGATTCAAATATACATAGAGCAAATATCTCATTAATGATAATGATATGTATTAGCGAAGCATATTAAGTTTTTGGTGTCCATGTTAAAATTTCTGTCTTAAACGCCACAATTGTGTTCAAAAGCATATATTAAAATTAAATATAATAAACATATTTATAAAATAATAATTCTCAGAAATTTCTAAAAAATTATATAATTTTTATAATTTCATAAAAATAATTATATATAAATTTATTTAAATATTAATATAATATAATGTAATATAATAAATGAAGAATAATAAAATAATTTACGAAACTTTTTTATTGATTATATTACTTGATTTTTATAAATGTCTCAAATATTTTTACAAAATAACATAGTGAATAACATTAATAAACAAAATGAATGAATCAATGTAAACAATTTAGGACTTAGTGAGATGAACTTCTTTTACAAAAATAATATTTCTCTATTACTTCGTTATTTATTCATGTAAATAATTATATTTATTAATAAAAAAATTATATTTAATTAATTTTAAAAAATTCGTATTTCTTTCATAAATTATCAATTTCTTTTATTTTATGTTTTTTTTTTGCTATATAGAATTGCAAATTTTAAAATGAATAGGTTTATCTTTCGGCCTGTTTTTATAGTTTCCTTTGCATTTCATGATTATTGCGATACAAATAATCGTCGTATTATTCGAAATCGTATGTTTTCAACATAATTTTTCTTTAAGATCAATCGAATATCGCACGTGTCATTTCATTTACTTATTGACGAAGATACAAATTAATACGAAGAGTATAATTTTTTTTTTAAAAATATTTACTTCTAATTTTCTTTCAGATTAATTTTTCAAGCGTAATTAATTATGGATATTCTATATTATTAGATTAATAAAAATCAATACGTAAAATATTTCCCAGGTAAAATCTCTCATCAAAATGTCATGCATTGTAATAAGATTTATGAATGTTTTTTTGTTTATGAAGAATCGTGTTTTCTGTATGTTTTGATATTTTAATATTATGATTATGATATTTATTTTGATTAATATTTAAATGATATTTTAGGCATAAATTATTTTTCATATTCGCTTCATTTTTAATTTCTTTTATTTTAAAGATTTTGGATACAGTCATTTTTCTTATACAATAAGATTCTTTGAATTATGATAATGTTTTACTTTAATATTTTTATAGTATTACAGTTTTTAATTATGACTTTAATAACTTTATATTGATAAAAATTTTTGTTATTTTTATAGAAATTTTTTTCAAAGAAATTTTATATTATTTCATAAGAAAAATTATGATCATATATAGTACTAATTAATAATTAGTAATATTTTTTTTTTATATTTGGCGACTAATTCACGTCTCTTTTATTCTTTTTTATTTCACATCTAAATTTGAAAATATTCATCTTTAAATACTTTATATAACTATTCTATGATGTTACATCGTTATATTATATTATGATGTTATTATATTATTTTGATAGTAGATACTTTTTTTCTTGGTGTAAAATTTATATAATCTAATCTTATTGTGTATGATTTGATTAAATAATATTTTTCATTATACTTTATTTAGGGATATTTACTTATTTCATCGATTGCATTTTGAAATTTTTTTTTTTGCATTTTAGATGTTTGCATTATCGATTATTTATAGCGTGATTGAATTCTTGCAGTATTGCCATTGAATTTATTTTATTTTTTGTTTTAATGTCATTAATTTTGATTTATTTATTTCTTGGTTTCAATATGAAAAATTAAAAATAATTAAAAATAATTTTAAATATTTTTATATTTTTGCAGTATTTAAATAAAGTATTTACATATAGTGTAAAACTTGTAGAAATTGTAAGTATTACATAACAATTACAAAAATAATAAATATTACATAAAAATTGCAGAAATTATATGAATTTCTGAATTATCATATCATATCATAATTATAACAATTCATTAAATTTTTTAATCGAACAGAATGTTATCATGAGTTAAAGACATTTTATTCCACATTTCTGTAATGAATTTTTTATTTTTCATAGCTTGTTTTAGATTATCTTAATTTCATCATGTATGGATAGAATATAAATCTGGATTAGCTATAGTATTAATTATATTGATTTAAATATATATTGTAAATGTTCAAAAACAATGATTTTTAAAGGTATTTTTTTTATGGCAAATAAAAAAATATTTGATTTTTTTAATCTCCTATTCGTTTTCCTTTCCTATTAAAAAAAATAATAAATAATAATTTCGTTTGAGAATAAAAGATTGGGAATAGAAATATGATATTCACAATGATATTCATAATAATAAATTTTAAATAATTGCTTCACTTCTTTGTTACTTGCATTCAATTAATAATTGTCTTTCTTAAATTGTGTTTTTGTATTTGCTAGATATTTTTCAATTTACTTTTTAATTTAATTTTTTACCTTAATTGTTTGCAAAATATATTTTATTGATAAGATATTACAGATAAAACAAAATATTTTTTGTCTGATGACTAAATTATATTTGTAAAATTTATTTTCGTTGTTTGGGAATTTTTATGAGTATCTTCATTTTTATGTAAATACTTTTTAAATTAGTTTTTATTATCATGTATATGTTGCATAATGTTACATACATTAACACATACATACATTAATTGATAGTCATCCTAAATGTCACTTCTATATTTTTAACTAATATTATTAATAAATTTTCCCTTTCCTAGATATTAATTCATAATTTTTAATAAATTAATAAAAGGAAATATTTTTTTTCGAGTTATCTATATTCGAATTGTTTGCTCGAGTTGCTATATTGCATAATAACGTTATCTTGTTTGGGTACATTGTTGTTGTCTAGAGTTTCAAATTAAAGTGAAAGATTTGAATTGACATTTTTATGTAATTCTTTTGTATTTTAATATGAGAAATAGTGCTTTCGTTTTCTCATTGTATTTACTTTATATATTTACAGATTAATTTTATAACCTATATAATTCTTGACATTTTTAAAAAAGTTATTTTTCATTATTTATTTTACCTGGCAGTGAAGTCAAGAACATATTTGATATAACTTTTATCGAGATATTTTTGTTTCTAAAAATTTGAAAAGTTACTATCATATTTAATAATTTTTATTTATTTACTATTGTATTTATAATTGTTATTTCTTTATTGAAGGTTTTATTAGACATATTATTTTACCTTTTCTTTAAGATCAATTAAAAAAGAATTAAAAAAATATAATGATTGTTCTTTTTATATTTGATTATTTGTCCGTATTTATGATGATTAATTTTTGAATCTCTTAATTGTTTCATTAAATTTGTCTGAGAATATATTCCTCTTAATCAATTTAATTCTTTTTTAATTCTTTTTAATTGATAACTATGAAAATTTGCATTTTCTTTTAAGAATTAAAACTAATTTTGCTAAAAATCTTAGTGCTATTTACTGGAATTTTTATATGACTTTTTCTTTATTTGTTGTAAAGATTAAAATTTTTTGTTAATTATTTCTTTTTAATATTTCTATAAGAAATTTCAATAACCTAGACTTCAAATATATATAGATATTTTTCATTGTGAATTGTTTTTCTGATCTTTTCTTTCTGAAAGTTCTAAAAAGTTCATGGCCGGATCTCTCTCGTAACGTCGCAGAAGTTATCGGCCCGACACAGAGTGACGATATGTAAATACAAAGAACCGTGTCTATTTGTAGTCGATAGAACACGATCTCGCCTCATAACGAGAGTTGCTCTTTGCAGTGCTCCTTTCTCACCAATTGGGAGGATCATAGTTTTCTTTGTAGCACGATAATAACCAATAATATCGCAGTCAATGCCATATTCTGATACAATTCAAAGAATGACTTCTAGTGATAATAGGATGTTGCCGTTCAATTTTTCTTTCAGCCGTGCTCAAACCGAATATTATAAATAATTAATTCAGACTCGCCAATCGTACCAGCAGTAAATATTTGCGCAAAAATATGCTTTAATCTATAAGATTATAGATTGAAAGCGTTTAAATCTTTTGCAAAATAACACCATATGTATAAAGCATAAATTATAAAAACTTGTTGCTCAATTGTTTATAACAATATATTTTTCTAATCCTTACATTCATTTACATTCAATTAAAAATCTACAAAAATTAATCTCTAATGTATTAATAAAACAAAGCCGAATGGAGTTAGCAATCGTAACAAAGAAATAGATATAAAGCACCTTTACAAGAAAAAATTCATAAGGTAAATTATATTATCTAATCTCAATGCAATAATGATGGTACCAGATTATCTAATTTTTTTCTATTTCATTTAAAATTTCAAGTTATCTGGAAGTTAGTAATAATGTATATAGAAAAGGGTATTTTATCCTTCGCATTGTTATGATTTTTTTTTATTATTTTTACTGGATTTCATTTCTATCTTCAATCGAAGATAGAAGATAACAAAAAAAAGCTATATAATTTCCACTTGAAAATGAGATTATATGTCATACATAAAAAGATGGAAAAAACAATAACAAGCTTCAAAGAAGAATATCACTATTAAAATAAAATGAGAATTAATCAGTTTAGTATTAAATAATGAAATGTACGATTACACTAGACCACATTAGTAGCATTAGAAGATGCAAGAAAATATAAGAAACAAGCACCGTTGAAAGATCCAGGATTGCATATACAAGACAGCACACATATGGTATAAATAGTAGTCTGTAATTGTTCATAAACGGGGTGAAATTACATACGGCTCGAACATCATTTTTTGATTGAGCAATTTAAATTATACATTAACTTTGGATATTTATCGTAACAATTTATATCTTTTAGAATACATGTTACATTTGAGTTGTTAAAAATAAAAATTAATATGTTAAGTAGATTCTAGTGATAATAGTATCACTTTTCTTGTGAAGCCGTTCAATTTCTCTGAACAGCTATAACAAAAATATTACATAACATAATTAATTAATGCGTTCTGCCTAACAATAATAACAAATATTTATATTGACAAAATATTGATAATCAATTAATATTATACAGAATTATAGATTTCGAAAAATGTTTAAAATTCTAAAGTAATGATAAAGATCATAAGTATATTAAAAAGATAAATGGCATTGTTAACCACTGTTTAGAAAATATAATATGATAAAAAGTTTTCTCTTACATTCATTTGTACCAATTGTCTATAAATAATCTTCTATATCTTTCAAAATTATTAATAAAAACAAAAGATGAATTATGCAAATCAATCAACAAAAAGAAATAAAGGTGTGCCAATATAAATTATTTTTGGCCTGTCATAAGAAATGTTATAATTATGGTATTAATTATATTATTCAAAGATTTAACAATTGATAATGATAGCATATTACAATTTACAATTTAATTTTCAATATCTGAAGTAATAATGAATAATATTTCTGCATAATTATATTGTTATATTATAACTTTTTTATATCATATTTTTTAAACTTATTTATAATTATCTACTTCATTTCGTCATAATAATATTTAATCGATATAATAATATTTAATTTACATTTTCACAATATATATTTATTATATATATATATATATTCATATATATATAATATGATATTATACTTTCGTACATATACATAGTATAGTAAATAATAATGTACGTAGTTGTAATGATTTTGGATATAAGATAAATAGTTGATATTTGTATAATAAATAATATCCTTCGAAAATTCGTAATAAATGATATATTGTTCTTAAAATTGAATGGATTCTATAAGTAATTGTTCGCAGAGCGCGAGAGCAGGTCTGTTAAAAGTCTGTCTATTGGAGGACAGTCTTTCAGAATGTTGCAGCAACATAAATGTGCGTGTTCGACAATGAGAGCATGATGTATTCACAAACTACCTAATTGTCTGTCAATGTACGATTTGATCACAATAAAACTGTCTTTACAAATGAAGTTCATACCTCAGAAAATTCCTTCAATCTAGTTCAATTCAGTTTTCCAATGAGGTACGATAATAATATCGTGATTAGTGTCTGATTCGCCAGAATTCCAAGAGAGAAAATTCCTCGAATTTGGTTGGTGATCAGTATAGAAAAGATATCAAGATATCAAGATATTGATAATCAGTAATTAATTTTTTTTATAGATTTTCTCGAACTAGAATAATATTAATTGCCGTTGAGTTAACCGTATCTGGAATATATCACCATTAGGATCGATTCAATTGATTTAACATACGTCAGAAATATATAATTATAAATGTCGATTAAATTCACAAAGACAGTGTTCTCAAATAACATCATCCTTGGATTAGACTTAATAATGACCCGCGTGCGATAAGAACAAAAAGAGTTTTTATGTGAAAAATTTCTCCGAATAAATTGTTTATAAATTACACGATTAATAAATGTTGCAAACATTTATAATTATATATTATATATATATATATATATATATATACATATATATATATATATATATATATTATATAATGTATCTAAATGTCTTCTTTCAAGTTAAAATATTCGCATAATTTTATTTCTATAAATATTTTATATTCAAGAATTGAAGAATGTCGCTTTTTAAAAAAGATATATATATGTAGAAAAACTTAAAGATAAAACAATATAAAGAATATTACAAAATAAAAAAATTATTTTAAAAATTGATCTTTAAACATAAATAATAAGGTATAATATAATTGAAAATATTTCGACTCACTTCCAATACGAAAATAATAATAATTTTTTATTAATATAAGTTTTAATTTTAAAATATTAATTAATTAAAAATTAAAAATAGACTTCAAGTATAAGAACTATATTAAAAATAATAATAAATCATCATAAAATGAAAAATATATCTTTTGCTTTTAACAAAAAATAGTTAGAAATAGATAATATTTATGTGTCAATAAATTTTTCATAGCGAATGTACACACATGTATCAAAAAATTTTTAACATTAAACAAACCATTAGTATATTTTATATTTCTTTTATATATTTTTCGCTATTTTTAATATATATTTTATAATCTTCATACTTAAAAAATTATTCATAATTGTCAATTGTTAATTTTAAAAAAAAATATCTTACTTCCTAAAAAAAGTCCGAAAAAAAATAGAACTTGAGGTTTAAATTAAAAAGATTATAATTAAATTACCAGATGTACATACCAAAATCGTTATCATTATAACTTCGGTAATTTTAATTTTCATCATTTAAAAATTCTTTATTTTATTTTTATTTTATATTATATTATATAAATATATATATATATTTATATATATATTTATGTCTTTTAAAAGATCCATAGAATGAGCTTCTAATTCTTTCAAAGATCTTTCAAATTTAAAATAAATATAGTATAATATTGTTTTATAAATTAATTGTAAATTGTAAACTATCGTAATAAAATAAGTAAGTCATATAATAATTTTAATCTTAATAACAGCAAGAAAAATAGTCAGATTTATTTCTCGCATCAAAAATTTAATCCGTTCTTTTTCAATTTCGAATACAATTTTTCGTTATATAAAAATACATAGATTTTCGCGACTAACAACCTAATGTTTCCATTAAATGATTGCGATCACTTTTAAATATTGGTAGCTATTATTTTGATGATTGAGAATCACAATAAATAAAGTTAAGTTAGGACATAAGATGTAAAAAATAAAGATTGTATATATATTTAATACAAGTCTCAATTACAACATCAAAAATTATTTCTAAACTCCAAAATCTTCCAAAATTTCCAAATTTAAAAAATTTATAATCGCATGTCAAATATTTTTTCGTAATTGAACGTGAACTTTATTTACGATATTTTGAATTCTTTCCTTTTCAAATTTTTAGAATTGCAACAAAAATAAAATATTTTTTATATCTTGTTACTATTTTTCTTCTATTTTATTTCTGATTTTTCTCAATTGTAAACATTTTATTAAATAAGAAGAATCATCGATCTCAAAATTATTATTGTTTCGAATTTATGAGTGCTAAAGAAAAATTATTATATCGAAATAGATAGAAAGATAAAGATAGTAAATCTAATAAAATGAAAAAAAGTATATTTATATTAAATATTGAAATAATAATTTTAAACTTAAAATATTATATAAATAGATAAGAATTAATATTAAATTTTTTTTCCAACAATTTCTTTATTGGAATTATTATTTCTTTATTATATATACTTTGTTATTTATAAATTACAATTGATGTGTTATGAAATACAATAAGTAAATTATGATTTTAGCAATAATAAATCATAAAAGTAATCTTACAGGCTTTTGCTTAAAGGTTTCATTAAACTTGGCGACGAACTTATTTGTATTAATACAATCAAGTAAGAGATTATAGTACTAAAAAACTGAAAGAAAAATTTTTAAATTTTTAAATAATGAAATTATTAACATGACACTTGATTCACCATTATTGATAATCTATTGTTAAGAATATAACTATCAGCAGTAAATTTTAAGCGATGAAGAAAAAGTTGTAGTAAAATTGTTATACCTGAAATTATTGTTGTTATTAATTTTTATTCTGTAAACGTTTTTATAGTAACAAATTATAAATGGGGATTCAATGTTTTATATAAGTATAAAACATTTTATATAGTACATAAGAAAGAAAAAGTTTAAAAAAATATTCATATATCATATTCATATATTCACATTTCATAATATGTTTTAACATTTTAAAAAAGAAAAATGTTTAAATAAAATTAAAAAGATAAAAAAAGAAAAATAAATAAAAATTAAATTAGAAAAAAGAATTTGCTTGAAATAATTGTTATATTAATAATTAATAAATAATAAATATTATTATATAATAATTATTATTATATTATTACAGTACGGAAATATGTAAAGTGTAAAATCTGATATTTTCAATAATATTTGAATATGAACAATAGATTATTAGTAGAGAATAGTGGTGAAAAATGAAGGGAAATCTATATATACATATATATATATATATATATAGAATTATAAAAATATGAAACATCTTTAGACGATTCTACATATCAAAATAACAAAATAAATTTTATACATATGTTCTATAATAGTTTAAGTAATTAATTTTGGGTTAGATTGAATGAAATGATAATAGAATTAAAAACGCTTAAGTTGGTGACCTATATTTATCGTATCACAATATCGCTTTTATATTAACGAAATAATAATCTTATATTATTTTTTTAGATTATTTTTTTAATAAAATTTTAGTAATATAATATATATAATGTATGGTAGATAATTTATTATTTTTTTTATTTATTATTTATTTATATAATTTATATAAGAAAAATTTAATGCAAATAATTTATCGCAAATTGTATAATATTCAGTACAACATTGTACGTTATTTAAATTTATAAATTATGTACTATTTTATTTAAATCCATACATAATACTCAATCTATCTATTTGAAATTTATGGGATTCATATATACAATTCATATAATTTATTATATATTTCAAATTAAAAAATTGAATGTATTTTTTACAATTATTTGCTTCCTTTAATTATTTTCTAAAATTTTGCTCTAATACAAATTTGCTTGATTTATGTAATAAAAATCAATTGTACTTAAATCAGTTTCATAGATCATTAAATGTATCAGTGAATTAATTGAAGAGTGAAAAATGAAATATAATGAAACAATTATAATATATTAGTTTAATTTTATTTCTTTCATAAAAATTTTAGATATAAGATAGAGGTAAGTCTACATTATTTTCATGATATGATATGATATGATTTTTATGAAAGAAATAATAATCTGCATTTTTCTATTCCAGAATGATACAATTGAATATTCATTTTTTTTATAATATATTTTTTTATAATATCGACGGAATATCATTCATTGAATTTCTTTAAAAGATTTTAAATATAGGAATTAAAATTAAATTTCGAATGAATTATTATTATTCGATAAGCTATAAAAAATTATTATACTTTTACGAGAAAAAATTTGATTGTGATTTTTTTAAAATTTCATTGAAAATGATATATTGCAAGATACCATATATATAATATATTTTAAATAATCATATCTTGATATGAATCGTTTAAATTGCAAAAATAAAAAACTGTATAAACAACGATGTTATTCGGTGTTATCGGAAAGAATAAATGCAATAGTCATTTTTGTTATTCTCTTGTTTTTAATAAAAATCGATTTAGACCTATATACGCACTTACATACAAAAATATAGCGATTCATTTATTTTTCATTTTTCAAGCTTATGAATTAAGTAATCTATAAAATTTAATTAAGTTTCAGTTTCTTATATATTATATATTATATATATTATATATTATATATTATAAAAATATAGTTCAGAAAGAATGTACGTATATAAAAAATTGAACGTTATTTTCTAATGTTCTTATAGAACAAAGAGAAGAAAGAAATTTGCAAAAAGTTAATATTATTGGAAATATAGTAACTATATAAAGTAGCGGATACAGATACTGTTATTGTATAACATTTTTTATCTTTTTGATTATGATTATATATAATACATAAAGAAAAACAAAGTTATTTTTAATAACTAATATATTAAAAATAAAAAGATCTTGCTAAAATATATATGTATAAATTTCTTTCCTCTCTCTCTATTCTCATCTAATATATCAATCCAATATTTAATAAAAGATAAAAATGTATAATATAAATTTCTCTATTTGTAATTAAAAATTCAACAGAAATCAGCATCATTGAAAAAGTTTTATTTATTATTAAAAACGAACAATATTTATTTTGTTTTTTTATATCATGGCATAGTTATTTGATTAAAATTTTAGTTAAAAACAAATTTAAAAAATTATTAATTTTTATTTATAACTATTTTAAATACATAAATAATTAATAAATGTTTTACTAGGATTTACAATTATTCTTTTAAAATGAAATATTTGTTTGAATAATTTTTTCTATTTTTTATAATTTATAAGAAATAGTTATAATAAAGTCGAATTTAATAAAGATTGATTAATCATCTTTAAATGATTTTGGACAGCAAAATAAAAATTGCATAATACATACTTACATAAATATTACATATCTTTACAGTTTCATAGCTTTTTGAATTTCCGAGTTGAAGAACTTTTTTATAAATAATAAAAAATAAATTTCAAATAGGAAAATAAGTAAACAATTAATATGTGATATAAAATAAATAAATATTTATCAAATATATTTATTTATTGTAATGTACAATATTATATATGTACTGTAAATATAAAAACTAGAAAACTATTATTAAGTGCTTAATATATTTATTTCATTCATTTATAGGTTCATAAGATATAAAAAAAATTAGCAAATATATTTTAGTGTTACTGTATATTTTCTTGTTATTAATATAATATTGGAACAATGAATATTTATGATAGTTTTATTGAAATATATCTCGAAGAATATTATGTTTATTATGGTCTAAATTGTTGTAAATTGTTGTAAAGTATAACAAATTGTTGTATTTACAAAAAATTGTTACTATTACTAAATTGAATTTTGATCATCCGTCTATAATTAAAATAATATTACAATATATGCATATATATGCATAAATATATGATTGCTATCTATTTCTCTTATAAACATATAATCTACAATATTATCGTATCATCAAATATATAAATCGATAAATATATTGCACAAACATTATGACTATGTTAACAAATATATAAATATAAAATGTAAGATCATATTTTTTAATAAATATAAAATATTTTTAATAAATATAAAATAATATTTTAATAAAAATAAAATAAAAATAAATATATAATTTTAATAATTATTCTGTTAATTTCGGATAATACACTGTACTAATATATATATCACAACTAAAATATAATATTTCGAATCCTGTCTTTATTCCATTCACTTTAAAATTTCGATATATATATATATATATATATATATATATATATATATATAATGATTAAGTTATATCATCACAACTAAACTTGGGAGAGGGAAATTAGAGGAGTTGAATGATATCGTAATATCATTATAAGTTAATATCTATATTTGTAACATTATTTATTGCAATTTCAATTTTAAAATTGTTTTTATTTATTTTTGCATCCGAAGAATTCATTGAAATAAAATCTCTATGAACAGATACTAAGAATAATGATACATTTATATATACATTTGCATTTATATAAACAATTGAAATAGTGACAGAAATATTTTATTACATATATTCATAATCTATATTAAATTCTATAATCTTTACAATTTCATTTCGTAAAAAGTTATTTTATAAAAATGTATATTCTGTAAATAAAATAAATTTAAATAAATATTTTTTGTAAGAGAACAATACATTTGAAACTCATGATTTCTTTGAGACTGTTATTTTTCATGATGAATTTTACGACACAATTGTAAAATCGATTTTACAATCACTTTAAACAGATTTTTACCGATTCAAAGGTATGTAAAATCTTCTTTCAAAATCAATATTTATAATTAAAATTAATGACAATAATTTTCATATCCTGTATAAGAATAATTCAATAACACAATATATAATATTTTTATCAAAATAATTCAAAATTTTATTATTATAAATTTATTATTATGGATTAAAATTGATTACATATGAAAAATATTTAAAATGATAATTTTTAAATATGTTTTAAAATCATGAAAATCAATAAAAAGAGACTACATATATAGATATAATCTTTGGCAAAAATAAATCAAGGTAAATTTTAATTCAATTTATTATATTATATTAATGTGGATCTTACTTTCTCTCTAATAAAGTTATCTAAGTAGTAAATACCTAGTTTTTGAAACAAATATGCTGTTACATCTATCTATAAAATTTTAGCATCTGAATATTAATTCTTACATATTATATATATATTAATTCTATTATATAATTCTTCATTATAATGTACAAAAATATAATCTTACTCATGATAGAATTTAATACATTGATTATTTATATAAATAACTTTTGTATATAAGTAAATCCATAAAAAGAATATAAGTAAATCCATATTAAAATTTTATATTTTATTTATCTGATAACCCTTCTGAGAATATATATTTATTATAAAATTTATTACAATAATAATGAAAATTTTATTATTAACTCAAATAGAATTTGATAAATATATGCTTGATTAAGTTCAAGCGAAAGTTTTAAAATCTCAAAATAAACATATCTTTAATAGATAAAAAAAAATAAGTTAATAGAAAATAATATAATATTAATATTAATATAAATATAAAATAATATTAATATTATTTTATTTTCGTTATATTATCATATTTATTAATATAATCGTCATCAATAAGAGAAAGGAAATAATCAGATACTTAAAATACGCAAAAAAGAAGAAAAAAATTATACTTGTTAGACAATTCTAGATATAATTTTCAATTATCTTTTATGTATTCCTACATACATAAAATCATCACGATAATAATATAAATATGATACATAATATATAATACATAAATATGATATTTGCTTATCATTCATACGTCTAATCTTTTTAATTGTATAATATTTTAATTTTTATTTTATAATATTTTTATAACATTTCTTCACAAAAAAGGCATTGTATCTCATACTAAAAAAATTTTTAGTTTAAATTTTTATTTTATTATGACACTTTTTACATAAAATGGCAATTTCTTTTATAATAAGTTCATCCTTAACTGAAAAGATTAAAATTTCATTTTTGTAAATAAAATACAAAATTTTATTTTTAAAAATAATAGGTAAAAACAATATTTTAATTATTTCAATATTTTTATATCGCATGTTATATTGCTCGTTGACGCTATTGGATGTTTAAATAGAAATTCTATGGAAATATTGTAGAAAACTGTTCAGAAGAGAATTTATAGAAAACTAATCAATAAATTTTGATCTTGAATTATCACATGAAAAGAAAAAATTTATGAAAAGAACTATGATATCGCTTAATATATTACGATTTAAAAAACAAATTCATTTTGTGCTATTTCAAGTCTAATAAATTTAATAAATCTTTGAAAATATTTGATTTTGTCTTGTAACATGATATAGATTCTTAAAAATTCTGATTAATTAAATCTCACCCAATATCTTTGCTATTAATTTGTATAATATGAAAGAATATTAGTTTTATATTAAAAATTATAAAATATATGAATATATGAATTAAAATCATTAAAATATATAATAAATATAAAATCAATAATATATAAATATATATAATATAATTGATAAATATATTTAATAAACATTGATAAAAATTGATATCGGTAATATCAATTTCAATAAGAAAATAAATTAGTTTGATTAGTTTGATATGCATGTTACAATTATTTTGAAGAAATTAAAAATATCTAGATCCACTCTGAAGTTTCTCAATTCAATAATATTATAAAATTCCATACATTATTGTGATCTCATTTTGTAACTTGAAGGAAATGTTGAACAAAATATTGTAATAATAATTATATAAATTTATGCAATGTAATTGTGCAATATGTAATTGTATCTCATATCTTATATCAATATTTGTCGTATTTTATAGTTCATATATTTCTTTTATAACCTTGTTCATCTTATACAATTTGTCCTGTAAAATACTTTAAAAAATTTAAATAATATAATTTTTAAAATAATAATAATTGAATCATAATCTTAAAAATGATTAGTATTATAAAAAAATATAACTAATTTAAATTAATTCATATTTTTATAATTTTCAAGAATGAAACAAAAATTCTTATTTATTTCTAGAATATGATACAAAAGAAAATTAGAAAATAAAACGAAGGAACAAATTTTTTTTCATGTAAATTTAAAAACAAAATTTTTTTTAAATTATATTTTAGTGTATTAGTGTATATGAAAATATAACTTAAAAATATAATTTTAATATTTTTAGGTTTAGTATTTTTATATTTAATATTTATTATTAAATATAATTTTATTTTTATATATTGAATTTATATTGAAGAATAGAAATATCTATAATTAAATAATTTGAATTCAATTATTGATACATATTGATCCATTTTCGGTTAGATTACTTTTTTTTTTTTTTACGATTCTTTACATTAGCAACATGATAAAAGATAATACAGTAAAATTTTACTATAGTTACGATCTTGGTAGATTTTTTTATCTCTTTTATCATGCAAAAATTTTATATAATTATTGCTATTGTATAATATAGTCTATAAATTATACAAAACCAGTGTTATTTTCATTAATTCGAAGAATATTTTATTCAATAATAAAAATATTCATCATAAAAAAATATTTGTATTAAAATTTTATGTTATATATGTATTTATATATGATATTGAATGGAGATGATAGAAAAATTTAAATAATTTAATTATTAATATTTGTGATTATTTGATCATAAATTATGAAAAATAAAATAAAAAATTTAATGAATATTAAATGTAAAGATTAAAATTACATATTGATTTTATCACAATCTAAAATATAACAAAGAATATTTCTTTTTCATTTAAAAAAAAAAAAATTTTTTTCCATATTTCTTTTCCCCATTTTTTTTGTATCGAAATACAGAAACACATAAATAAGTTTTCTTTCATTTTTATAAAAATTGTAATAATATAAATAATTTCATAATTACTTATAGTACATTATGGAATATGTAAATAATAAATATAAAATACATTATAGCATTATTTTATATCTTTCGTAAAGATCTATAAACAGTACGTGAAAATGACTATCAAAATTATTTTCGCACGCATTTTTATTTATCAAATTCTTATTGATCCAAAGATATAAAAGTCAGATTATAATCATCACGTTCATTACACGTACTTTTTATATATTCTGTATATAAGAATATACAATTTTTGGGAAAAATACAAATAAACTTGTATTAATATAAAATACTAATAGTGAAGTTGTTCATGAAAATAAATATTTGTTAAATTTATCAGTTATATAATATGACAATTAATAATTACATTACCATAAGTTATGAGAAATTTAAAACATATCGTTACATACATTTGAAAAAAAAAAATATAATCTTAAATTCAGTAAAATATATATTTTTTTTATTCAATTATTTTTATTAGCACTTTTCTCTTATATATAATTTACCTTATAAATATTATGAAAGTAAAAATACATAGTTAACTTTATTATATAGCATATATGAGCGAATAGGTCGATTTAAATCGAATTTTTCTCTTTCTTCTTTGGAAATAATAAAACAAATTTAGTAAAATCATATTTATCATTAGCTGTGTTAGGATATAATTAATACTTCGTATTATTTGAAAGAATTTCGTAATCTTCACTCATGAATGATTTTTAAATATTGTCTATTTGTTCACATTTTGTAATAATTTGAACGCTACAATGAAAAGAGAAAAGGACAAAGAAATATAAAATTTAAGAAAGTTTAGAAATCAAAAATATAATATTAGAATCGAAAAGTGACATACAAATACATTAACATCTAATATTATATATTTTTTGATTTTCTAAACTTTTCTTAAATTTTTATATTTCTTTATCCTTTTCTCTTTTTTTCATTGTAGCGTTCAAGGAAAATTATTACAAAATGTGAACAAATAGACAATATTTTAAAATCATTCATAATTGAGAAAAATTACAAAAATTTCTTCCAAATAATACAAATATTAATTATATCTAACACAATAATGATAAATATGATTTTACTAAATTTGTTTTATTATTTCCAAAGAAGAAAGAGAAAAATTCGATTTAAGTATTCTCATATATATATATAATAAAAGCAACTATGTATTTTTACTTTCATAATATTTATAAGGTAAATTATATATAAGAGAAAAGTGCTAATAAAAATAATTGAATAAAAATATATATATTTCTGAATTTAAGATTATATTTTTTTCAAATGTATGTAACGATATGTTTTAAATTTCTCATAACTTATGGTAATGTAATTATTAATTGTCATATTATATAACTGATAAATTTAACAAATATTTATTTTTCATGAACAACTTCACTATTAGTATTTTATATTAATACAAGTTTATTTGTATTTTTTCCCCAAAAAATTGTATATTCTTATATACAGAATATATAAAAAGTACGTGTAATGAACGTGATGATTATAATCTGACTTTTTATATCTTTGGATCAATAAGAATTTGATAAATAAAAATGCGTGCGAAAATAATTTTGATAGTCATTTTCACGTACTGTTTATAGATCTTTACGAAAGATATAAAATAATGCTATAATGTATTTTATATTTATTATTTACATATTCCATAATGTACTATAAGTAATTATGAAATTATTTATATTATTACAATTTTTATAAAAATGAAAGAAAACTTATTTATGTGTTTCTGTATTTCGATACAAAAAAAATGGGGAAAAGAAATATGGAAAAAAATTTTTTTTTAAATGAAAAAGAAATATTCTTTGTTATATTTTAGATTGTGATAAAATCAATATGTAATTTTAATCTTTACATTTAATATTCATTAAATTTTTTATTTTATTTTTCATAATTTATGATCAAATAATCACAAATATTAATAATTAAATTATTTAAATTTTTCTATCATCTCCATTCAATATCATATATAAATACATATATAACATAAAATTTTAATACAAATATATTTTATGATGAATATTTTTATTATTGAATAAAATATTCTTCGAATTAATGAAAATAACACTGGTTTTGTATAATTTATAGACTATATTATACAATAGCAATAATTATATAAAAAAATTTTTGCATGATAAAAGAGATAAAAAAATCTACCAAGATCGTAACTATAGTAAAATTTTACTGTATTATCTTTTATCATGTTGCTAATGTAAAGAATCGTAAAAAAAAAAGTAATCTAACCGAAAATGGATCAATATGTATCAATAATTGAATTCAAATTATTTAATTATAGATATTTCTATTCTTCAATATAAATTCAATATATAAAAATAAAATTATATTTAATAATAAATATTAAATATAAAAATACTAAACCTAAAAATATTAAAATTATATTTTTAAGTTATATTTTCATATACACTAATACACTAAAATATAATTTAAAAAAAATTTTGTTTTTAAATTTACATGAAAAAAAATTTGTTCCTTCGTTTTATTTCCTAATTTTCTTTTGTATCATATTCTAGAAATAAATAAGAATTTTTTTTCATTCTTGAAAATTATAAAAATATGAATTAATTTAAATTAGTTATATTTTTTATAATACTAATCATTTTTAAGATTATGATTCAATTATTATTATTTTAAAAATTATATTATTTGAATTTTTTAAAGTATTTTACAGGACAAATTGTATAAGATGAACAAGGTTATAAAAGAAATATATGAACTATAAAATACGACAAATATTGATATAAGATATGAGATACAATTACATATTGCACAATTACATTGCATAAATTTATATAATTATTATTACAATATTTTGTTCAACATTTCCTTCAAGTTACAAAATGAGATCACAATAATGTATGGAATTTTATAATATTATTGAATTGAGAAACTTCAGAGTGGATCTAGATATTTTTAATTTCTTCAAAATAATTGTAACATGCATATCAAACTAATCAAACTAATTTATTTTCTTATTGAAATTGATATTACCGATATCAATTTTTATCAATGTTTATTAAATATATTTATCAATTATATTATATATATTTATATATTATTGATTTTATATTTATTATATATTTTAATGATTTTAATTCATATATTCATATATTTTATAATTTTTAATATAAAACTAATATTCTTTCATATTATACAAATTAATAGCAAAGATATTGGGTGAGATTTAATTAATCAGAATTTTTAAGAATCTATATCATGTTACAAGACAAAATCAAATATTTTCAAAGATTTATTAAATTTATTAGACTTGAAATAGCACAAAATGAATTTGTTTTTTAAATCGTAATATATTAAGCGATATCATAGTTCTTTTCATAAATTTTTTTCTTTTCATGTGATAATTCAAGATCAAAATTTATTGATTAGTTTTCTATAAATTCTCTTCTGAACAGTTTTCTACAATATTTCCATAGAATTTCTATTTAAACATCCAATAGCGTCAACGAGCAATATAACATGCGATATAAAAATATTGAAATAATTAAAATATTGTTTTTACCTATTATTTTTAAAAAATAAAATTTTGTATTTTATTTACAAAAAAATGAAATTTTAATCTTTTTCAGTTAAGGATGAACTTATTATAAAAGAAATTGCCATTTTATGTAAAAAGTGTCATAATAAAATAAAAATTTAAACTAAAAATTTTTTTAGTATGAGATACAATGCCTTTTTTGTGAAGAAATGTTATAAAAATATTATAAAATAAAAAATTAAAATATTATACAATTAAAAAGATTAGACGTATGAATGATAAGCAAATATCATATTTATGTATTATATATTATGTATCATATTTATATTATTATCGTGATGATTTTATGTATGTAGGAATACATAAAAGATAATTGAAAATTATATCTAGAATTGTCTAACAAGTATAATTTTTTTTTCTTCTTTTTTTTGCGTATTTTAAGTATCTGATTATTACCTTTCTCTTATTGATGACGATTATATTAATAAATATGATAATATAACGAAAATAAAATAATATTAATATTATTTTATATTTATATTAATATTAATATTATATTATTTTCTATTAACTTATTTTTTTTTTATCTATTAAAGATATGTTTATTTTGAGATTTTAAAACTTTCGCTTGAACTTAATCAAGCATATATTTATCAAATTCTATTTGAGTTAATAATAAAATTTTCATTATTATTGTAATAAATTTTATAATAAATATATATTCTCAGAAGGGTTATCAGATAAATAAAATATAAAATTTTTAATATGGATTTACTTATATTCTTTTTATGGATTTACTTATATACAAAAGTTATTTATATAAATAATCAATGTATTAAATTCTATCGCGAGGTAAGATTATATTTTTGTACATTATAATGAAGAATTATATAATAGAATTAATATATATATAATATGTAAGAATTAATATTCAGATGCTAAAATTTTATAGATAGATGTAACAGCATATTTGTTTCGAAAACTAGGTATTTACTACTTAGATAACTTTATTAGAGAGAAAGTAAGATCCACATTAATATAATATAATATAATAATATAATAATTAATATAATAAATTGAATTAAAATTTACCTTGATTTATTTTTGCCAAAGATTATATCTATATATGTAGTCTCTTTTATTGATTTTCATGATTTTAAAACATATTTAAAAATTATCATTTTAAATATTTTTTCATATGTAATCAATTTTAATCCATAATAATAAATTTATAATAATAAAATTTTGAATTATTTTGATAAAAATATTATATATTGTGTTATTGAATTATTCTTATACAGGATATGAAAAATTATTTGTCATTAACTTTGATTATAAATATTGATTTTGAAAGAAGATTTTACATACCTTTGAATCGGTAAAAATCTGTTTAAAAAGTGATTGTAAAATCGATTTTACAATTGTGTCGTAAAATTCATCATGAAAATAACAGTCTTAAAGATCATGAGTTTCAAATGTATTGTTCTCTTACAAAAATATTTATTTAAATTTATTTTATTTACAGAATATACATTTTTTATAAAATAACTTTTTTTACGAAATGAAATTGTAAAGATTATAGAATTTAATATAGATTATGAATATATGTAATAAAATATTTCTGTCACTATTTCAATTGTTTATATAAATGCAAATGTATATATAAATGTATCATTATTCTTAGTATCTGTTCATAGAGATTTTATTTCGTGAATTCTTCGGATGCAAAAATAAATAAAAACAATTTTTTAAAAATTGAAATTGCAATAAATAATGTTACAAATATAGATATTAACTTATAATGATATTACGATATCATTCAACTCCTCTAATTTCCCTCTCCCAAGGTTAGTTGTGATGATATAACTTAATCATTATATATATATATATATATATATATATATATATATATATATATCGAATTGAAATTTTAAAGTGAATGGAATAAAAGACAGGATTCGAAATATTATATTTTAGTTGTGATATATATATTAGTACAGTGTATTATCCAAGAAATTAACGAATAATTATTAAAATTATATATTTATTTTTATTTTATTTTTATTAAAAATATTATTTTATATTTATTAAAAATATTTTATATTTATTAAAAATATGATCTTACATTTTATATTTATATATTTGTTAACATAGTCATAATGTTTATTGCAATATATTTATCGATTTATATATTTGATGATACGATAATATTGTAGATTATATGTTTATAAGAGAAATAGATAGCAATCATATATTTATGCATATATATGCATATATTGTAATATTATTTTAATTATAGACGGATGATCAAAATTCAATTTAGTAATAGTAACAATTTTTGTAAATACAACAATTTGTTATACTTTACAACAATTTACAACAATTTAGACCATAATAAACATAATATTCTTCGAGATATATTTCAATAAAACTATCATAAATATTCATTGTTCCAATATTATATTAATAACAAAGAAAATATACAGTAACACTAAAATATATTTGCTAATTTTTTTTATATCTTATGAACCTATAAATGAATGAAATAAATATATTAAGCACTTAATAATAGTTTTTCTAGTTTTTATATTTACAGTACATATATAATATTGTACATTACAATAAATAAATATATTTGATAAATATTTATTTATTTTATATCACATATTAATTGTTTACTTATTTTCCTATTTGAAATTTATTTTTTATTATTTATAAAAAAGTTCTTCAACTCGGAAATTCAAAAGCTATGAAACTGTAAAGATATGTAATATTTATGTAAGTATGTATTATGCAATTTTTATTTTGCTGTCCAAAATCATTTAAAGATGATTAATCAATCTTTATTAAATTCGACTTTATGTTATAACTATTTCTTATAAATTATAAAAAATAGAAAAAATTATTCAGACAAATATTTCATTTTAAAAGAATTATTGTAAATCTAGCAAACATTTATTAATTATTTATGTATTTAAAATAGTTATAAATAAAAAATTAATAATTTTTTTAAATTTGTTTTTTAACTAAAGTTTTAATCAAATAACTATGCCATGATATAAAAACAAAATAAATATTGTTCGTTTTTAATAATGAATAAAACTTTTTTATGATGCTGATTTCTGTTGAATTTTTAAAAATAGAGAAATTTATATTATACATTTTTATCTTTTATTAAATATTGGATTGATATATTAGATGAGAATAGAGAGAGAGAGAGAAAAAAGAAATTTATACATATATATTTTATAAGATCTTTTTATTTTTAATATATTAGTTATTAAAAATAACTTTGTTTTTCTTTATGTATTATATATAATCATAATCAAAAAGATAAAAATGTTATACAATAACAGTATCTGTATCCGCTACTTTATATAGTTACTATATTTCCAATAATATTAACTTTTTGCAAATTTCTTTCTTCTCTTTGTTCTATAAGAACATTAGAAAATAACGTTCAATTTTTTATATACGTACATTCTTTCTGAACTATATTTTTATAATATAATATATATAATATATAATATATAAGAAACTGAAACTTAATTAAATTTTATAGATTACTTAATTCATAAGCTTGAAAAATGAAAAATAAATGAATCGCTATATTTTTGTATGTAAGTGCGTATATACGTCTAAATCGATTTTTATTAAAAACAAGAGAATAACAAAAATGACTATTGCATTTATTCTTTCCGATAACACCGAATAACATCGTTGTTTATACAGTTTTTTATTTTTGCAATTTAAACGATTCATATCAAGATATGATTATTTAAAATATATTATATATATGGTATCTTGCAATATATCATTTTCAATGAAATTTTAAAAAAATCACAATCAAATTTTTTCTCGTAAAAGTATAATAATTTTTATAGCTTATCGAATAATAATAATTCATTCGAAATTTAATTTTAATTCCTATATTTAAAATCTTTTAAAGAAATTCAATGAATGATATTCCGTCGATATTATAAAAAAATATATTATAAAAAAAATGAATATTCAATTGTATCATTCTGGAATAGAAAAATGCAGATTATTATTTCTTTCATAAAAATCATATCATATCATATCATGAAAATAATGTAGACTTACCTCTATCTTATATCTAAAATTTTTTATTAATGAAATAAAATTAAACTAATATATTTATAATTGTTTCATTTTATTTCATTTTTCACTCTTCAATTAATTCACTGATACATTTAATGATCTATGAAACTGATTTAAGTACAATTGATTTTTTATTACATAAATCAAGCAAATTTGTATTAGAGCAAAATTTTAGAAAATAATTAAAGGAAGCAAATAATTGTAAAAAAATACATTCAATTTTTTTAATTTGAAATATATAATAGAATTATATGAATTGTTCCCATAAATTTCAAATAGATAGATTGAGTATTATGTATGGATTTAAATAAAATAGTACATAATTTATAAATTTAAATAACGTACAATGTTGTACTGAATATTATACAATTTGCGATAAATTATTTGCATTAAATTTTTCTTATATAAATTATATAAATAAATAATAAATAAAAAAAATAATAAATTATCTACCATACATTATATATATTATATTACTAAAATTTTATTAAAAAAATAATCTAAAAAATAATATAAGATTATTATTTCGTTAATATAAAAGCGATATTGTGATACGATAAATATAGGTCACCAACTTAAGCGTTTTTAATTCTATTATCATTTCATTCAATCTAACCCAAAATTAATTACTTAAACTATTATAGAACATATGTATAAAATTTATTTTGTTATTTTGATATGTAGAATCGTCTAAAGATGTTTCATATTTTTATAATTCTATATATATATATATAGATATATAGATATGTATATATAGATTTCCCTTCATTTTTCACCACTATTCTCTACTAATAATCTATTGTTCATATTCAAATATTATTGAAAATATCAGATTTTACACTTTACATATTTCCGTACTGTAATAATATAATAATAATTATTATATAATAATATTTATTATTTAAATAAAAAATAAAAAATAATATTTATTATTTATTAATTATTAATATAACAATTATTTCAAGCAAATTCTTTTTTCTAATTTAATTTTTATTTTTCTTTTTTTTATCTTTTTAATTTTATTTAAACATTTTTCTTTTTTAAAATGTTAAAACATATTATGAAATGTGAATATATGAATATGATATATGAATATTTTTTTAAACTTTTTCTTTCTTATGTACTATATAAAATGTTTTATACTTATATAAAACATTGAATCCCCATTTATAATTTGTTACTATAAAAACGTTTACAGAATAAAAATTAATAACAACAATAATTTCAGGTATAACAATTTTTACTACAACATTTTCTTCATCCCTTAAAATTTACTGCTGATAGTTATATTCTTAACAATAGATTATCAATAATGGTGAATCAAGTGTCATGTTAATAATTTCATTATTTAAAAATTTAAAAATTTTTCTTTCAGTTTTTTAGTACTATAATCTCTTACTTGATTGTATTAATACAAATAAGTTCGTCGCCAAGTTTAATGAAATTTTTAAGCAAAAGCCTGTAAGATTACTTTTATGATTTATTATTGCTAAAATCATAATTTACTTATTGTATTTCATAACACATCAATTGTAATTTATAAATAACAAAGTATATATAATAAAGAAATAATAATTCCAATAAAGAAATTGTTGGAAAAAAAATTTAATATTAATTCTTATCTATTTATATAATATTTTAAGTTTAAAATTATTATTTCAATATTTAATATAAATATACTTTTTTTCATTTTATTAGATTTACTATCTTTATCTTTCTATCTATTTCGATATAATAATTTTTCTTTAGCACTCATAAATTCGAAACAATAATAATTTTGAGATCGATGATTCTTCTTATTTAATAAAATGTTTACAATTGAGAAAAATCAGAAATAAAATAGAAGAAAAATAGTAACAAGATATAAAAAATATTTTATTTTTGTTGCAATTCTAAAAATTTGAAAAGGAAAGAATTCAAAATATCGTAAATAAAGTTCACGTTCAATTACGAAAAAATATTTGACATGCGATTATAAATTTTTTAAATTTGGAAATTTTGGAAGATTTTGGAGTTTAGAAATAATTTTTTGATGTTGTAATTGAGACTTGTATTAAATATATATACAATCTTTATTTTTTACATCTTATGTCCTAACTTAACTTTATTTATTGTGATTCTCAATCATCAAAATAATAGCTACCAATATTTAAAAGTGATCGCAATCATTTAATGGAAACATTAGGTTGTTAGTCGCGAAAATCTATGTATTTTTATATAACGAAAAATTGTATTCGAAATTGAAAAAGAACGGATTAAATTTTTGATGCGAGAAATAAATCTGACTATTTTTTCTTGCTGTTATTAAGATTAAAATTATTATATGACTTACTTATTTTATTACGATAGTTTACAATTTACAATTAATTTATAAAACAATATTATACTATATTTATTTTAAATTTGAAAGATCTTTGAAAGAATTAGAAGCTCATTCTATGGATCTTTTAAAAGACATAAAATATATATATAAATATATATATATATTTATATAATATAATATAAAATAAAAATAAAATAAAGAATTTTTAAATGATGAAAATTAAAATTACCGAAGTTATAATGATAACGATTTTGGTATGTACATCTGGTAATTTAATTATAATCTTTTTAATTTAAACCTCAAGTTCTATTTTTTTTCGGACTTTTTTTAGGAAGTAAGATATTTTTTTTTAAAATTAACAATTGACAATTATGAATAATTTTTTAAGTATGAAGATTATAAAATATATATTAAAAATAGCGAAAAATATATAAAAGAAATATAAAATATACTAATGGTTTGTTTAATGTTAAAAATTTTTTTGATACATGTGTGTACATTCGCTATGAAAAATTTATTGACACATAAATATTATCTATTTCTAACTATTTTTTGTTAAAAGCAAAAGATATATTTTTTTCATTTTTATGATGATTTATTATTATTTTTTAATATAGTTCTTATACTTGAAGTCTATTTTTAATTTTTAATTAATTAATATTTTTAAAATTAAAACTTATATTAATAAAAAATTATTATTATTTTCGTATTGGAAGTGAGTCGAAATATTTTCAATTATATTATACCTTATTATTTATGTTTAAAGATCAATTTTTTAAATAATTTTTTTATTTTGTAATATTCTTTATATTGTTTTATCTTTAAGTTTTTCTACATATATATATCTTTTTTAAAAAGCGACATTCTTCAATTCTTGAATATAAAATATTTATAGAAATAAAATTATGCGAATATTTTAACTTGAAAGAAGACATTTAGATACATTATATAATATATATATATATATATATATATAATATATATATATATATATATATAATATATAATTATAAATGTTTGCAACATTTATTAATCGTGTAATTTATAAACAATTTATTCGGAGAAATTTTTCACATAAAAACTCTTTTTGTTCTTATCGCACGCGGGTCATTATTAAGTCTAATCCAAGGATGATGTTATTTGAGAACACTGTCTTTGTGAATTTAATCGACATTTATAATTATATATTTCTGACGTATGTTAAATCAATTGAATCGATCCTAATGGTGATATATTCCAGATACGGTTAACTCAACGGCAATTAATATTATTCTAGTTCGAGAAAATCTATAAAAAAAATTAATTACTGATTATCAATATCTTGATATCTTGATATCTTTTCCTATACTGATCACCAACCAAATTCGAGGAATTTTTCTCTAACTTGGAATTCTGGCGAATCAGACACTAATCACGATATTATTATCGTACCTCATTGGAAAACTGAGATTGAACTAGATTGAAGGAATTTTCTGAGGGTATGAACTTCATTTGTAAAGACAGTTTTATTGTGATCAAATCGTACATTGACAGACAATTAGGTAGTTTGTGAATACATCATGCTCTCATTGTCGAACACGCACATTTATGTTGCTGCAACATTCTGAAAGACTGTCCTCCAATAGACAGACTTTTAACAGACCTGCTCTCGCGCTCTGCACGAACAATTACTTATAGAATCCATTCAATTTTAAGAACGTATATCATTTATTACGAATTTTTCGAAGGATATTATTTATTATACAAATATCCAACTATTATCTTATATCCATTAAAATCATTACAACTACATTACATATTATTTACTATAATAAAAAAATATGTATATGTATAAAATATAATATATATATATAAATTTGTGAAAATCTTCTATCTTCGATTGAAGATAGAAATGAAATCCAAATAAATAATAAAAAAAATGATATAAAGAAAGGATAAGAAAAATATATATACGAAATACATTCATTAACTTCCAGATAATTGAAATTTAAATGAAAGAAAAATTGAATAATATGCTCTATCATTATCACATTGAGCTTGAGATAATATAATTTTACCATGTTATGAATTTCTTTCTAAATAATTTATATTAACTTTTTGCTATTTCTTTGTTGATTGGTTTTTTAATTCATCTTTTGTTTTTATTAATAATTAAGATTAAATTTTTTATAGATTTTTAATTGAATGTAAATGAATGTAAGGATTAGAAAAAGAAATATATTATTTATAAACAATTGAACAACAAGTGTTTATAATTTATGCTTTATATATACTTATGATCTTATTTTGCTAGAATTTAAACATTTTTTCAATCTATAATCTTAATATATATTAGATTAAATTATTTTTGATATAAATATTTAGTTATTATTGTTAAAACAGAACACATTAATTAATTATTTATAATATTTTTGTTTAGGAAACTGTTCAGGAAATTGAACAACTTCACACGTGATACTATTATCACTAGAATCACTTAACATATGTTTTATCCAATGTACTCGTATCGTAATTATTCTAAAATCTATAATACACGATAAATATCAGTTTTATAATCTGAAGCTAATCTAAAGTTGATATAATTTACGTACTATGAATTATTTACGTTTATGAATTACGTACTATTTAATTATATTATACATTATCTTTCAACAATTATATTATATAAATTCATCAATGCCAAAATTAAATATTGGTCTCTATCACTGATACATTTCATTGTTGGTTACAAATATTTCAAATTGAATATTTTTTTCTTCTTTAATTTTATTGTTTTTCCATCTTTTGTGTATGATTATATAATTTTTCCTTTTTTTTTTGATTATTTAATCATAACAATCTAAGTATATTTTCTATATACATTATAACTCTTATAACTTCTTTATTGAATAATTCTTCTGGTACCACTTATTGCGAGATTAACCGCAAAACAACTTACTCGCAGCTTATTCACAAAAATTCTTTATATGGAAAACTTTTTCTATTATTTTTGATTGCTAACTTCCATTCAGCCTAAACAAAGAATGGTGTTATTTAAAAAGATTGCCGTTTTAATCGACACTTATATATACATATATACACGTATATTTTTGACACACTTTAGTCTGATTGAAGCGGAGTCTGATTCCAAAGCTAATATATTCCAGACACGGCTGACTTAACAGCAACATCATTCTAATTTGAGGAATTTTCCTCTAACTTGGATGTATCGAGAATATGGCATTGACTGCGATATTATTGGTTATTATCGTGCCCTACCGGAAAACTGTGATCCTCCCAATTGAATTGAGAAAGAATTTTCTGAGAGCATTCACAAAGAGAACTCTCATTATGAACAGATCGTATTCTGATTATCGATACAAATAGACAGTTCTTTGTATTTACATATCGTGTTCTGATTGCGGATACGATTACCGTTGCGACGTTATGAGAGATCCAGCCATGAACTTTCAGAACTCTCAGAAAGAAAGAAAAAAAGATCAGAAAAGCAATTCACAATGAAAATATCTATATATATTGAAGTCTAAGTTATTAAATTTCTTATAGAAATATTAAAAGAAATAATTAACAAAAATTTTAATCTTACAACAAATAAAAGAAAATCATATAAAAATTCCAATAAATAGCACTAAGATTTTTAGCAAATTAGTTTTAATTCTTAAAAAGAAAAATACAAATTTTCATAGTTATCAATTAAAAAGAATTAAAAAAGAATTAAATTGTATTAAGAGGAATATATTTTCAGACAGATTTAATGAAACAATTAAGAGATTCAAAGAAATTAATCATCATAAATACGGACAAATAATCAAATATAAAAAGAACAATCATTATATTTTTTTTTAATTGCTATTTTTCATTGATCTTAAAGAAAAGGTAAAATAATATGTCTAATAAAACCTTCAATAAAGAAATAACAATTATAAAATACAATAGTAAATAAATAAAAATTATTAAATATGATAGTAACTTTTCAAATTTTTAGAAACAAAAGAAATATCTCGATAAAGGTTATATCAAATATGTTCTTGACTTCACTGCCAGGTAAAATAAATAATGAAAAATAACTTTTTTTTTAAAAATGTCAGAATTATATAGGTTATAAAATTAATCTGTAAATATATAAAGTAAATACAATGAGAAAACGAAAGCACTATTTCTCATATTAAAATACAAAAGAATTACATAAAAATGTCAATTCAAATCTTTCACTTTAATTTGAAACTCTAGACAACAACAATGTACCCAAACAAGATAACGTTATTATGCAATATAGCAACTCGAGCAAACAATTCGAATATGGATAACTCGAAAAAAAATATTTCCTTTATTAATTTATTAAAAATTATGAATTAATATCTAGGAAAGGGAAAATTTATTAATAATATTAGTTAAAAATATAGAAGTGACATTTAGGATGACTATCAATTAATGTATGTATGTGTTAATGTATGTAACATTATGCAACATATACATGATAATAGAAACTAATTTAAAAGTACTTACATAAAAAATGCAAGATACTCATAAAAATTCCCAAACAGCGAAAATAAATTTTACAAATATAATTTAGCCATCAGACAAACGTTAAAAAATATTTTTGTTTTATCTGTAATATCTTATCAATAAAATATATTTTGCAAACAATTAAGGTAAAAAATTAAATTAAAAAGTAAATTGAAAAATATCTAGCAAATACAAAAACACAATTTAAGAAAGACAATTATTAATTGAATGCAAGTAACAAAGAAGTGAAACAATTATTTAAAATTTATTATTATGAATATCATTGTGAATATCATATTTCTATTCCCAATCTTTTATTCTCAAACGAAATTATTATTTATTATTTTTTTTAATAGCAAAGAAAAACGAATGGGAGATTAAAAAAATCAAATATTTTTTTATTTGCCATAAAAAAAGTACCTTTAAAAATCATTGTTTTTGAACATTTACAATATATATTTAAATCCAATATAATTAATACTATAGCTAATCCAGATTTATATTCTATCCATACATGATGAAATTAAGATAATCTAAAACAAGCTATGAAAAATAAAAAATTCATTACAGAAATGTGGAATAAAATGTCTTTAACTCATGATAACATTCTGTTCGATTAAAAAATTTAATGAATTGTTATAATTATGATATGATATGATAATTCAGAAATTCATATAATTTCTGCAATTTTTATGTAATATTTATTATTTTTGTAATTGTTATGTAATACTTACAATTTCTACAAGTTTTACACTATATATAAATACTTTATTTAAATACTGCAAAAATATAAAAATATTTAAAATTATTTTTAATTATTTTTAATTTTTCATATTGAAACTAAGAAATAAATAAATCAAAATTAATGACATTAAAACAAAAAATAAAATAAATTCAATGGCAATACTGCAAGAATTCAATCACGCCATAAATAATCGATAATGCAAACATCTAAAATGCAAAAAAAAAAATTTCAAAATGCAATCGATGAAATAAGTAAATATCCCTAAATAAAGTATACTCAAAAATATTATTTAATCAAATCATACACAATAAGATTAGATTATATAAATTTTACACCAAGAAAAAAAAGTATCTACTACAAAATAATATAATAATACCATAATATAATATAACGATGTAACATCATAGAATAGTTATATCAAGTATTTAAAGATGAATATCTTCAAATTTAGATGTGAAATAAAAAAGAATAAAAGAGACGTGAATTAATCGCAAATATAAAAAAAAATATTACTAATTATTAATTAGTACTATATATGATCATAATTTTTCTTATGAAATAATATAAAATTTCTTTGAAAAAAAAATTTCTATAAAAAATAACAAAAATTTTTATCAATATAAAGCTATTAAAAATCATAATTAAAAACTGTAATACTATAAAAATATTAAAGTAAAACATTATGATAATTCAAAGAATCTTATTGTATAAGAAAAATGACTGTATCCAAAATCTTTAAAATAAAAGAAATTAAAAATGAAGCGAATATGAAAAATAATTTATGCCTAAAATATCATTTAAATATTAATCAAAATAAATATCATAATCATAATATTAAAATATCAAAACATACAGAAAACACGATTCTTCATAAACAAAAAAACATTCATAAATCTTATTACAATGCATGACATTTTGATTAGAGATTTTACCTGGGAAATATTTTACGTATTGATTTTTATTAATCTAATAATATAGAATATCCATAATTAATTACGCTTGAGAAATTAATCTGAAAGAAAATTAGAAGTAAACATTTTTTAAAAAAAAAATTATACTCTTCGTATTAATTTGTATCTTCGTCAATAAGCAAATGAAATGACACGTGCGATATTCGATTGATCTTAAAGAAAAATTATGTTGAAAACATACGATTTCGAATAATACGACGATTATTTGTATCGCAATAATCATGAAATGCAAAGGAAACTATAAAAACAGGCCGATAGATAAACCTATTCATTTTAAAATTTGCAATTCTATATAGCAAAAAAAACATAAAATAAAAGAAATTCATAATTTATAAAAAAAATAAGAATTTTTTAAAATTAATTAAATATAATTTTTTTATTAATAAATATAATTATTTACATGAATAAATAACGAAGTAATAGAGAAATATTATTTTTGTAAAAGAAGTTCATCTCACTGAGTCCTAAATTGTTTACATTGATTCATTCATTTTTGTTTATTAATGTTATTCACTATGTTATTTTGTAAAGATATTTGAGACATTTATAAAAATCAGTATTATAATCAATAAGAAAGTTTCGTAAATTATTTTATTATTCTTCATTTATTATATTACATTATATTATATTAATATTTAAATAAATTTATATACTATATAATTATTTTTATGAAATTATAAAAATTATATAATTTTTTAGAAATTTCTGAGAATTATTATTTTATAAATATGTTTATCAGAATTTTAATATATGCTTTTGAAAACAATTGTGGCGTTTAAGACAGAAATTTTAACATGGACAACAAAAACTTAGTATGCTTCGCTAATGCATATCATTATCATTAATGAGATATTTGCTCTATGTATATTTGAATCAAAAAAACAATTACGATATGGCTGGTACATTATTTCATAAATTATATAATCATTATTTTATATTATAATTTATGATTCTGCAAAACATGGTCTTTATCTGGATCCTCAGAATGTTGTTTAGAATATTTGATATGTTGAAATAGTTGGATGAACCTGTACACAAGTGTCCTGCAAAATTTCTTGATATTAGCACAAGAAAGATAAGATATCGCTATCTTTTGTGAAATCAAGATCACCGAAAATAAAAAAATTGCGATCACTTTCAAATAATGCACAAAATAGATTTTTAGATGGAGAAAGTGAAACTAGAGTGAAAAGAAAAAAAGTCTCTTTTTGTATTAGTGGTGTATCTTACAGAAAGTTATTGATTACAAATGCTGGTTTATAGCAATTTATCATTATTTAATATATTAATGAAATTTGTGTTTCATTTTCTGTTTCAATCCACGAGAAACTAATTTAACAACTGATCTAAGTGTCCTTTAAATCCATAGTAATAATGTGATGAAAAGTATTGATGATACACTCCAGAAATAAGTTCAATTATCAAGAATAGATTAATTGTGTATTATTTGCGTTTGATATGATTGAAATTACGATTATCCTGTTTTATTTACTGTTTCATGATGTAATATTGATGTAATGCATCTTGGAAGTATGTTTATTATATTAATTACTAGTGTGTTCATACAGTTTATAATATGATTTTAATATTTATTATTCATTTTTCTTTTAACATTTCCTGTTTAAACCTTATGGAATTAAACATTATCTTTTTAAGTAATGAGAAAAATTGTGATAGAATGAACTTTGACATGATTTATAGATATTTTTTTTATAGATTTTATTTATAGCATTGTTTATCGTCATTTTTTATGTTTGGTATAATGATATGATTGAAATTCGATTATTTTAAATTTCAATTTTGCAGAATTAGACATCATTTCTTAAGATATATTATATTTTAGAGTAAATACTAAAAATATAATAACAGCGAGGTATCATTAGTTTATTGATTTTAATTTTTAACATTATTAGTAAATATTGGAATTGAAAATAAATATTGTAACATATCAAAAGTTGAGCGTGATCGTAAAATAATAGTTATCGAAGAATTGTTCTTTTTATGCTTTCATCTGATATGTACGAGATACTTTTATCCTTGTCAATCAAACGAAATTGAATTATTGTCTGCATAGTTATAAAAATTCTCTAATGTAACATTATTATATTAAGATTGATAAAATAATATAAAATAATAAATTTAGATTTTTAAAAATAAAAATAAATTAATGATTACCCTAATATATGAGATATAGATCATGGTATTAATGAGATCGAAATTGTCGTCACGATCGTGAATATCTTTTCAATAATTTTAAATGAACTAATGGACCCTGTACTTATACTCAATCACGATTCTCAAGGTATTCAATTGAGATTAGTGCTTGATTAATTGTGCGGTGATGTTTCACATTCCAAAAACATTATATAACACAAGTAGAACTGACATTAAATATTTTAATATTACGATATGAAATACGAATATTACGAATGTCTAAAATTGCTTGAATTTTTTTTCTCTTTTTCAAATATTAGAATCGTAACATTAATTTAAATTATGCAAATTTGTTGAAAATTATTTGACTTTCATGTAAAAATCTAGATTCTGTTTTTTAGAATCATTTCTTAACATATATTTATCTCTGGCATATATTTTGTCGAAAATTTTTAAATTTAATTTCCATTTCTAAACGATAAAATTGAAATAATAATAATTGATGAAAAAAATTTTTCGTGATTCAAATCTAAATTATATTTTTAATTGAAATTATTTTTAAGAGAAATTTTATTACGAAAATGATACTTGTTTATTCTAAACTGGAATACTTTATTATAACATTAATATAATTATATGGCAATATAAACATATTGAAAAATTTATTGACTATTGTACTATTGTATCGATACTATTGTAGATTTCTTTAGAATCATTTCTTAGTGTCAGTTCTTAACACTTTCATTCCGCCAAATTAAACATTTAGAAAAAATTATATTTACAAAGTCTTATTAACATTTCTGCATTTTAAATTAGAACATTCCACAATCACAATTATATATATTCATAATTTAACATAATTTGCTAAATTTTTTGTTGGATGTCGCATTTCTGTTTTTTCGAATTCATTAATTTTTTTGTTTCTTGGAAAAGAATACAACTATGAATGAAGCTAATTATGCTTTAATTTTTATACGTTCTTGTTTTTCCTAATTTAATGAGCTTTTGTATTTCTTCTCTTTTTTATATTATTTTTTATATATTTATATAGTTTCTTAAGTATTATTATTTTATTGCGTCTTTAATTCTGTTTAATTTGATTACAATTTTTATTGGTAATTAATTTTTATGTTTATTTCTTATTATATTTTTTCATTAAGGGACATTCATAAGATCTCAATGTACAGAAAACTAAAATTAATATTAACTTATTTAATGTTTCAAGTTTCGCGCAGTTAAGAAAATTAAATTTACATCGTTTCAGCTAATCAAAAAGTCCTAAGTAATGAAACCTATAGCGTATAATGTGATTCTTTTTTTGTAGAAAATCATCGTGACAAGATATATTACCGGTGCAAATGATATCTCAATTACGCGGTAAATACTTCATTCCATTTATTCTTACATTATCGTGGAATTTATTAGTAGAACCTATTAAATATTGTGACAACAAAATTAATTAATATTTTGATTTTTTTATGTTTTTTCCTTCGATCGATAGTTTTATCGTTTAAGATTATTGTATTATTCGTATTGCAGATATTAGTTCTATAGTTAAGATTTCAATCAATATTTTTTATTTTAATATAATTTTAATTTATATATTTTAATATTATATATTTTAATAATTTATATAACAGTTATAATAATCTATTGCATATGAATAATCTATAATTGTTTTCCACGTAAAATGATATTTATTATTATTATTATTATTATTATTATTATTATTATTATATTATTATTATTATTACTATATTTTATATCAATTATTATATTGTATATATAATATTTACGCTTATCGTATTTCTAGTTATTATATTCTTCATTAATATATTTGAATAAAGAATATTATTTACATAATATTACATTATACAATTTATTACACTATAGATAATAATGCATGAAAGATATGAAAAAAACATTCTAAAAATATATGTAAATACTTATGAAAAATATATCCATTCTATGTACATATTATTATTTTTAGTAAAAATAATAAAAAAGTATCAGAAATAATAAAAATTTCACATGTAAGTTGTACGATATTAATAGGAACATATTGTAATGGTATTAAATTAAGTATTAATTTAAGTATTAATAATGGGATAACTTTGAATTATTCTATAAAATGGAAATTTTTTTTTACATTTTTTTTAAATTTTTAAATTTTTAAATGAAATTCTATTTTTTTATTATATATTTTTGTACTATATATTGAAACATATTCAAAATATTACTTACATTTTTTTTTGTTGATTTATTAATTTTCAAAATTTATATGTACGTTACATTTACATTTTACATATAAATTTTGCTGAATTGAAAATAGTTTAGTATGGTCAGTAATTTCTCCAGATTTTTGATCATACAATTTTTTTAAGATAAGATTACAATATACAATACAATATACAATATACAATGTATATATTGTATATACAATATACAAGAGTACAATATAAATAGTTTTTAATATAAATACTTTAGAAATACAATGAGATTAGAAAAATTAAAAAATAATTAATACATATGAAGAAATAATATTTAAAATGTTAAAGAAAATGAAAAGCAAATTAAAGATATATTTTCAATAATAGAGGACGTTGAAAAATAGTCTCTTTTGTTTCTCATCTATTAATATTTTTGTTTCTCATTTTTGTTACACAAAATTGATTTTTCAAAACTATCACGATATATAAATTCGATAAAGCAATCGAAGTGTAATATTAATGATAAAAGCACAAATGTTGCAGAAAATTTGAAAGTTAAATAATTTTTTAAAACGTTTCACATCAATATAAAGATACATAATAAAATATATAGAATTCTATTTAAAAATTTAAAGATGACTTTTACACGATAATTCAAATTCAAACATTTATTATCATAATACATGTCCATCGATATCATAATTTTGTCTCAAACATTTTATTGAATTTCTGATATTAACAAAAAAAATCGTATTTATATATCTAAAATATATCCGACATATTATATATTCGAAAAATATTTATGTATAATGTAATAATGTAGAACATAAATATTTTAATACAATGCATATTTATTATATATTTAGTCGAATCGTATGTAATTGATTAAATTTATAATCTCTATTGATCGGCGATTTTACGTGTATCACAGTATATTTAATTAAAAAATAAATATATTAAAATGTTATACATTATATGTAATAAGTATACATGTATTTCAACATATATGTTTCAATATATTAATATAAATGTTTTAATATATGTTTCTAATATATTGAAAAACACGAAAATATTAATTACATATGTATATTTTAGATTATGAATAAAATGGATATTAGAATTAAATGGAGCATAATTTATACTTGCGAACTATATTATAGTAGAAATCGTGAAATACAGAAAAATTCGTCTTGACTTATTTTAGAAAATATATAAAATGATCTATTCTTCTAATTCTTTTAAACAAATAAAAAGTCTTCTAAATTAATAAAATGAATCATAGTTTGCAAGCCGTCAGTTAACCAAATCTGTTGTATAGTTATATATATTTTTATAAATAATGTAAATTTTATAATGTAAATTGTGTAGTTTTATAAAGTATTTATTGCGTTTATGATGTCATTTTTCATATGTTTTGTATGATTTGCAAATATATTTATAATTATATATATATATATATTTACGCATAATGATATGAGCATATGTTTGAATTATAAGACATAGGCTGTTGTAATTCTTTGTGTTAAATGATCCGTAAAATGTAATCTTCTTTTTTTATTTCACAATTTGCAGTTATGAATTTAAGATAAATTTGGTATATCATCGTTTATAATATACCGTATACAATAATATATCCATTTAAAATAGTTTCAAAATTAATATACAAAAATATATTATATACAATATATTGAAATTTATTTATTAAATAATTAAAAGCAATTTAAATTTTCGTTGGATGAAAAAGCGAAAACAATATAAAATAAATACAAAGACAAATAAAAAAATCTAAAACAAATTTATATAATAAATAAGACTTAATAAACTTTTGTATATTTATGTCTAATTTGATTTTAATGTTTATTTTGATGTCATCTTAGTATATTTTTTGAGAGAATCATACAATAAATGTATAAAAGCGAATATCAAATCGATATTTTTTTCCAATTTCTTTATTATTTTTTTATTTGTAAATGTAACAGCGATGTATTATGAAATACATAATAGATAAACCATGATTTTAGCAGTGGTAAGTCATTAATCTTCAAAGCTTTCTAAAGGTTTCATTATATTTAACGATGAACTTATTTGTATTAATAAAGGGTGTCCCAAAATTCATTCAAGGTTTGAATTTTGCGCTATTTGTGCGATAGTGTTGCCAACGAAAGAAATAATATTATAATAAATATTGAATAATTCGAATAATTATTGAACAATTTACCTTCATATAAATTCGCATTCACAATTACTGTCTGATGCGAATTTTGAACTGGAAGCATCGAACCATTTTATATTCATCGAAAATGAGGCTGATCAAACAATAGTAGTTAATGGTGCTCGTTATCGCAACATAACAATCCAGTTTTTCAGCTTAAAATGCAAGATATGGAAATGAACGATATGGTTTCAATAAGACGATACAGCCCGAAAAACAATTACTACATGAGTTATTTCCTGGTCATAATTTCCCGTTTTTAATCAGAATTGGCCAGCCAAATCGTGCGATTTAACTTTTTTCTTGGGATTTTTGAAGTTTAAAGTTTATATTATGGCCGACAAGCCCACCTACTCCTTGAAGGAGAAAATTGAACGCTGTACCAATGAAATTCAGCCACATTTATACAAAACAATCATGGAAAATTTCAATAAAAGCGTGTGTATGTGCCAGCAAAATGTGCGTGAAGACCGTTTATCCGATATGCTATTCCATACATAATCCTATACTGTATATTTCATGGATCAATAAAAAATGTACAATTTTTATTACAAACCTCTTTTCTCAAAATTACTTCTTGCATGAATTTTGGGACGTCCTTTATAATCAAATAAGTTACAATTATAGTACTAAAAATTAAAAGATGAATTAAATTTTTAAATGAATAGTTTTATATTTGTTTGAGATAGCATTGATAATCTATTAAAAATATAATCACCAACATTAAATTTTAAAAAAGAAGTTATAATGAAAATTATTGAATTTGATATTATTATTATGTTTTTATGATAAATTATATTCAAATTATAGTAAATCGAATAAATGGAGATTATTTGTATTCGATATAGTTTTTGGAATGAAAAAAAAAAGTTTGAAAAAATTCATATATCATATATTTAGAAGAGACTGAAAATTGACATATAAGCAGATTTGAAACATTTTTATATTTCTTTTTACGTTAAAAATAAAAAGAAGCGTAGATTATATCATATCACTTTATATCTTATTATATATTTGTGTAGATTATATTAAGTTATGATTACTTTAAATAATTTTATTATCTAAAACTATCTTATTTTATTAAAGAAATTATTTTTAGTGCTGAAAAATATAAATATTTATTTTATTTATATAAGATTTTTATCATTATATAGCGATATATATAATGATTTTTATAAAATATTATTAATTTTATACGAAAATACAATATTATATGCCAACTTTTGTTAGTTTCAGTAAAATTAATTTCAGTAAAATTAAATATTGTTATAATTACTATTTTAAAATTCTGTATTTAGAGAGATATGAGGCATATAGTCAAGGAAAATTTGGTACATATATTATACCTTTCTAAAATAATTTAATTTTGCATAATCTATTCAATAAATATTCTTATATAAAGGAATAATGATAGAAATTTATATATTTTAATAAATGTCGTTTGAATTGAAATTTAAAAATTGTCGAATAAATTCACTTAATCATATATTAAAAATGCTATATTGAAAGTTATTAATGAAAATAAATTAATAAGAACAAAAAGCTTAAATATATAAAATTAATAGAATAACATTATCTGGATATATAATTAAATATAAAAATAATAGTTTCTTATTCAAATTTCATAAGATCTACGAACTGAAGAAGAAAAATTATTAACGAAATATTTATTAATTTCGATAAATCATAATTATGATATTTGTCATATTGTACGTTTCTGTTAAGATAAATGAAAATAATATAAGTATTGAGAGTATATATAGAAAATAAAAATCTTGCTTTAAAATTTTATATTCGAAACTAAAAGCATTGGATTTAATATCAAATATATTTCAAATAGTGGCTCATATAATGTGCTAGTATAAGCATTCGAACAAACATGTTTTATTATGAAATTTTTAGAAAATAAACTATTTTGTTTTTCATGCTTCTCACAAATTTATCGATCTTCTGATAAGTGAAAACGCTTGAGACATTTTACACTGTTTATGAAAAAATCTTTTTTAAACACATTTTTTGGTTAAATTTAAAAAGTTTATATTTGTTTTTATTAAAGAATAGAATATTAAATGTAAATGTGTAAAAAGATCAGAAAAATTTTATTTAATTTCTTTTATGCAATTTTTTTCAGAAATATTAATTCTTACCAATTTCTTTTATATATATATATATTCTTATTTATAGCATTTTCTTCAATATTTTATAAAAATGAAAAAAAAATTGAATAAAATCAAAATATAAAACGAACAATCTAAATAAGATCAAAATAGAAAAAATAATTTATTTTAATATATAATTATTATAGTGTACAAAATATCTGAGTTAAATGAAAAAAATCTAAATATATACATATACATATATACAATGTTTATAAAAAATATTCTTGGACGATAAATTCTAAATATCAAAATAATGGAAAAATTCCTATATGTTCCATAATGACTATATTTACCATAATGATTGACCATTATAACCATTTCAGATAGAATGAAATGACAGTAAAGCTTTTTAGTGTGATACATTTACATTATAATATTGCAATGTATCAATGAAATAATAATCTTGTATTTTTCATACATTATTTATATAAAATTTTTGTGAACTCTATTATAAAATATCTGTTACTTAACAATTTATTGCGAAAAATTACAGCAAACTTTATTATGTAATACGTTTTCTTTAATAAGCAAATTAAAAAAAAATTAATAGATAAATCTTTTATATCATTTTATTCAAATCCACAAATAAATCGTTGAATGACATTCAATCTGACTATATGAAATTTACAAAATCCTATATTTCAAATTAAAAAGTTGAATATATTTTTTTTACAATTATTTACTTGTTGGGTAGTGAAACTAAATAAATAATAATGTTTAGTATGAGCTAAATGAATATATTTAATTATAATAATTGCATAATATCTATCTACAAAACATTTGAAATAAATGTATTGAAAAAAAATAGGTATCAATTATGAAATTGTAATATTGCTGGCAATATTCAATAATAAAATCACAAATAAAATTTCAGTGAACTTTAAATTCTATAACAGTATATAATTATTTATTTAACTTATTTCTTCTTAATATTTTTACGAAAATGAAACAAATATTGAAAAATTGTTGGTATATATTTTATAATGTGATACAAAAAAAACAAGAAACAAAAATTTCTTTTTAAATAAAGATTGAGGAGTATTTTCTTAAATTTTGTACTTTTTGGACTGTGATTAATGTGTAATTTTAATATTCTTACATTTAGTATTTAATATATAATTATTTTCTTTTATTTTTGATTGTTTGTTATTAAGAAATCACAAATATTAGTAATTAGTTATTAAATTAATAATTACTAATACTAATAATTAAATTATTTTTATTATTTAATTCAAGAGAATTTTATGTATTTTTTTAATTTTACAATATGATTTCTAGCTTTTTCTGATTATAAATTTTTTTATAAGAAAAAAGATGAAATTTTCAATGTTATCAATAAGGATTTAATGTTTGTAATGACAATGAATTCACTCCAAATTTTTTAATCATTTAAATCATTTTTTTTTTGAGAATATATATTAATAATGATATCTCCTCAAAAAAGTAGTTTTCTCATTTTCTATCAGTATTATAAATAATATCAAATATTTTTATTACGTTATAGTTATCTTTATTTTGTCAATTTTATAAACAATATCAAATATATTATTGATTTAATTTGAAATGTGACTTTTGAGTGAATGCAGAGTCTGACAAATTAAATATCAGAAATTATTATAACATGACTTTTTATTTTCTTCTAAATCAATAATTATTATAATTGTTATGTTCATTTGATTAAATTTTTTCTTATCATTAACATAAAATATTGATACTACATAAATATCTAATGCTTCATTTTTCGATACAATTTTTAATAAATTTTAATTTTACTATGTTATGGTATTTAAATTTTTTAAAATAATAAGTTTTCTATTTTTTCATAGAATAATCATAGAAATGATTTGATTACAGTGATTCATATTAAATCATTTCATTTACAACTATTTGTTATCATTTATGACCTTAATAAAAAATAAAAGGATTCTTATTTAGCAAAATATATTTCTATATGTGCACTATCCTTAATATAAAATTATTTAAAGAGTTTGTAATTGATTTTTGAGATAAAAATATAATCTTATATTATAAATTTTTATATTAAATTATATTTTTATTTCAATATTGCATCAATAATCTAATATTCTGATAATCAAATTTTATAATTAGGAAAAATTAGAAATTCATAACGTTAAAAAATTATAGAATCTATTTAAACAGAAATGATAAATGAAACTTTGTCAGTAATGCTTCAATCTCACTTCAATTACATCCAAATAACGATTTTTGGAAATAATGTTTAATTGGAGCAAATTCGATGTTACAGATAATCACTTAGATAACAATATTCTTGTGATATTTTTGAAATTATGTAATATAATTATATCGTATTTTTTTGATGACTTCATTTTTCTTCGTGAATTCATATAAATCGTATTTTACTGTCACTAAATAAATGCATTGTTTTGCATTTTATTTTGCGAATTGTGTTTTGTTTTTCGAATGACTATGAATGAATTGAATTTGAAGTGTGAATTTGACGCTAATTTTAAATTTATCCAAAAAGAAAAGTTTTGACACATTTAAGATCTTTTGTCCATTTGTTCTATTCATTTCTTTATGTGTTATATTGAAAAGACAAGAAGATTTAATATGTGTAAATGATAATTCTATTTTTTCGAATTTTTTTTTTTTTTGAGAATGAATATTTTAATAGATAACAATCTGATACATTATCAATAAAATATTTTGGCAAGTTCAAGATTTATGGCACAGTGTAGAAACTATATCATTTAATTAAAATTATCCAAAATTCTGATGAATACAAATGAATGAATATTTCACAAAAATAACGATTGTTAACGTGTTAATAATAAACATGGTCTGACGACACTCGTAATATATAGTTTTCAATATTTAAACTTGCTCAAAACTAGACTGATAATAAATGAGTTTTCTGATATTGCCAAGAAATATTTATGAAAGTTAAGAAAGTTCTGAAATGTTAATTAAATATGATTAATAAAAATTATTAAAAATATGAAAAGTATGAAAAGATATATGTATATATTTCTATATACGAATATAGAAATATCGTCCAAATAACGATACTTGAAATTATTTTATAAGTTCGGACTTGTTGAAAAAAACTGAATATATATTATAATGTAATATAATATTATAAATATATATAATAATATAAATATATAATACATATAGTAATATTGTAATATATATACAAAGTAAACGTATCTCTCGATTTACTATTATAAAAAAAATGTATACAATGACAAGTAAATTATTAATATTTTTTTTAATTTTTACATTGATACATATATATATATTAATAAAATTTTAAATGAATTTTTTTATTTTTTAGATTCTCATCGAATTAATGAAAATCAACGATGGTTTGTGTCGCCGATGATTTGTAATCGCCGTTCTATAATGACAATAATTACAAAAAAAAATAGGATAGAAAAATTTCTGAAATAAAACCATAACTGTAATAAAATTTTATCATATTATCGTAATACAGAACTTATTAATGGATTAAAATCAATAAATAAATATATATATATATATAATAAGAAATATAAAAAAATATATATATAAGGATATTAAAATCACACATCGAATTTATATTTTTCTACATATAAAATGCTAAAATTCTTCTGAAAGAATTTTTTTTTCAACAAAATTTACAAGAAAAAAACTTTTGTTCTTTCATTTCTTTTTCTTATATTTTTTTTTTTTGCATATTATATTATGGAAATAGAATTTTTAAAATCTTTTTTATTCATATGAATTAGTTTATATTTACTCATAACAATGTATTTATTTTAAAACCATATTATTTTTTTAATCTTTGTTATCATTGAAGAATTTTTGAATAAGACAAATTGAATAAGATAAAAAAAATTATTAAAAGAAATACATCAATTATCAAGTACAGACGAAATTAATATATAACATAAAATGCAAACTTATAATTATAATGAATTCTTATAATAAAGACTATTTTTTTCAACATCAATATTTTTTTCTTCAAATTACAAGGTATTTGATACATAGCAATATATAGAATTCTGTAATTTTGTAAAATAATACTATATAATATAGAGAAGAAATATAGATCGTTTCATATAGTCGATAGCTATAGATATTATTAATATAATATAATCTAAAAGTAAATTTTGAAATAATTGCAAACAATTTCGTGAAAAAGTACAACATTTTAATCAAAACGAACAAGAAATACGATTATATTCGAGAAATATTTTTATGAATAATATAATACAATAAATATAAAAAATTGTAAATGTTAATGCATCAAGTTTATATTGGTATTATTTTAAGTATATGCGTATATAAAAGATGTCCCAAAATTCATGCAAGAAGTAATTTTGATTGAAAATATAGATTTACAATTAAAAATTGTAAATTTTTCATGTATTTTTCATTTATTGATTCATAAAGTGTACAGTATGGGATTATGTATGGAATAGCATATCGATAAATGATCTCCACGCTTTTGCTGGCACATATGCACTCTTCTGGTGAAATTTTCCATGATCGTTTTGTATAATGTTTGAATTTCATTGATACAGCATTCAATTTTCTCCTTCAAGATGTGGGTGATCGTGGGCTTGTCGATATAAATTTTAGACTTCAAAAAATCCTAAGAAAAAAGTTCAATCGTTAAGTCGCACGATCTGGATGGCTAATTTTGATTACCAAAACGGGAAATTACGATCAGAAAATGATTTTTACAGTAATTGAATTGTTTTTCGGATTGCTTGTTGAAACCATATGTCATCCATATCCATATCTTGCAATTTATATCAGGTACAAAAAAACTGGATTATCATGTCGCGATAACGAGCACCATTAACTGTTATTGCTTAATCAGCCGCATTTTCGAAGAAGAATGGTTCGATGATGTCTCTAGCCCAAAATCCGCACCAAATAGTGACAAGTTTTGAATGCATTTGTTTCTTAATAATTACTCGTGGATTTTTTGAACTCCAAATACGACAATTCTCTCATCATCAATCAAAAATGATTTTGTTCGAACTATAGCTGTCAAACCTTTATTATTTTTAAAATTTTTAAAATAATTTATAATTGCTCAACAATAAAAACGCGTTATTTTTTCGGATAATGTTTCATTTTTAATAATCCTAAACTATCAGCTGTCTCGCTGTCTTTTTCTTTTTCTGTCTTTTTGACAATACTTTACCGCACAAATGGCATAAAATTCAAATCTTGCGTGAATTTTGAAACACCCTTTATTAAAATATGATTAGCGTTATTATTATATGTTTGTATAAGCACAGAGTATAATATAGTACATGATATTTTTTCTCCAAATTTATTTAAGAAATATGTATTTCGTATTCATTTATAATAAATTAGAAACATCGTCAAACTTGTTAGAAGCGTCAAAGAAAACGTCAAATAAAAAAATTATAAGATATTTTATATAGGCTCTTTTATATTCTACAAAAATTATTTTTATAAATAACTACTATATTAACTTCTATCGTGAAATAAAATTATTATATTTTTTATATTATATATATAGATTATTATATATTATATATATAATATATATATTATATATATATATATATAATTTATATAGATATTTATATATTATATATATATACAGAATATATAGATTCATATGTAATATTAAGATTTTATAGTTAGAAATAATTATTATATTTGCTTCGAGAATTAGATATTTGCTACTTAAATAATTCCATTAGAAACGAGATAAGATCAATATTAATATATCAATTATGTTAAAATTTATTTTGATTTACTTTTATGAAAGATTATTTTTATATATTTTTTTTATATATTATTGAATTCTGCATATAAAGAAAAATTATGAAAAATTATTTGTCATTTTAATTGTTGATTTGACATTTGATCATTGGTCTTGCGACATAATATTGCATTTTCAGTGGAACAATCATTAAAAATCATTATCAAAATTGAATTGGAGCACAATTTTTAAAATCAAAATATTTTTTTATTCTATTATATAATATGCATTACGAAAAGATTAAAAAAAAATTGGGTCATAAACGTACTGTTTTTTAATTTTACGTTTATTTAAATTCATTTTATTTATAGAATATCTCTTTTTTTATAAATTGCTCATTTACAAAATAATTTTTTTATATTATATTTTATATTATATTATACATTTTTTTATATAAATATTATTTTTAATATATATTTTTTTTAAAACTATTTAATGATTTTTAGAATTTTCAAATCTATTTCTTAATATTATTTATAATTAAATATTCTATTGAAAAAAAATTTCTATGCTTATATTATAATACATTATAATATATATATATATATATATATATAATATAATATAATATATATATATATATATATATATATATAATATATATATATATATATAATATATATATATATATTATAATATAATATAATATATATATATATTTATTATATCTATGGTGACAAAATTTCTATATAATAAATTTTATGACAAAAATTAGAATATGTTCATGGATTTTCATCACAGATTTTAATCAAACAATAACATATAAATTTTTTAAAATGTGAACACAATCAATATAAAATGGCGATATTTTTTTTTAATGCGAAGCAAACTTGATATAAATAATTTGGTTATTAAAAATTGCATTGAACTGGTATTAAAAATCTTGTATATAACATGTTTCTTTTATTACGATATATATAATGAACTCAGGAAGTTCTCTTCTATCAATAGAACTAGATTTATCAATAGAACAGATTTTAAAATTAGAATTAAGAAAATTCATTTATTTTGTAAATACATATTTAATAAAAAAATCATCTTGTAAATTTGTAACATACAAAGAAATATATTCTATAAATATGTGTCTCACAATAAATCATTCTATAAACAAGAGTATTATTAAAATATAAGTATTCTCTTTTTTTTTAAAAAAACGACACATTTATAACTTATGATTCATTTTAGATTATTGTTTTTTGTAACAAAGAAAAACAAAAAATTGATATTAAAAATTACATATAAAATCAATTTTGTAATTATTTTCTTTAAGGGATCTCTACCGATCCGAAGAAATCATCTATAATCATCTATAATATATGCGATTATAATATTTTTTTTTCATAGTTTAATAAAGTATAAATAAAATGTTGAATTTCTCAATTTTTGAACATAGTTAAATATATTTTTTGATATTTTGATAATCTATTTTAATTTAATTTATTCAACTCAAATTCAGTAAAAAATCTAATAATTAAAATAATATAATGAAACAAAAATTTTTGTTTTATAGTCTTATGAATTAATTTTAATTAAATTAAATTAAAATTTGATTGCTTATACTGTAATAATTATTCATCTAATTATTTATTCAATTGTATTTACAAATTAAATTTATTAATTACTTTATTAATTTATTAATTATATTTAAAAATATGAACTTTACAATTTATATGTAATATAATATGTTTTATATTGTAGAAGAATATGCAATATAAGAAAAGATATTATTATATTCATATAAATGGGCAAAATTCAATTATACAATATCAAAATTTTTTGCGAATAATTTAAAAATAAAACTTTTCCAATTACATTAAAAAAAGGTTATTTAAAATAATTGTAGAAAAAGTATCTTCTCTTTAATTTCGATATTCTTATATATAGAGAACAAAATTTGGGATAATAATTTTTTGGTACAGTAATATAATAATACAAAGATTCTCATATCTATACTTTCTATTATCCGAATATTTTAATATACGGACGTTCTATTATCCGTATGTTTTCCATACAACGTTTTGTAGCAATGTTTAAATATAATATACTTAATTATACTTAAATTATAAACACAATAACACAATTACAAACATAATAACAAATATAAATATAATAAATATAATAAATATAATAAATACTTTCTTGTGTTCAACCAATTAAATGTAAACATATCAATTCTGAAGCAGAGAACGATATCACAATAGCAAGTAATCGAAAACGTAGTTTTAACTATTCAACAAAAGAAATACAAAATAATTAAAAATCTTGAAAGTGGTGAAAGTGCAACAAATTAGCAAGAATATATAATATTGGGAAATCTGGAATCACAGATATTAAAAAATAGAAAGGCAATATTGAAAATTATATACAGAATATAGATTCGATGGTTTGAGGCGCAACAGAAATGTAATTCCTTACGCAGCTGCTTGTAAAACATTTATGTGACTTGCCTGCTAAAAAGATATAGGATCCTTAGATGTTGAAAGAAACTATCAATTTTTTTCATTTCTATTTGAATAAATAATGTTTAATGCAAAAGAAAGTAATTGTTTTATTATACGAAAATTCCACTATCCGGTCTCTTTGCGATTACAGGAGTCTATTGTATACCGATATATATAATTATTTTCTGTATATATAGTTGGTATTCATTTTACAATAATTACAAAAATGATTGCTATTATTATATAGAAACCTGTTTATTTTATATATATATATATATAAAATATGTATTAAAATATTAACATTTCTTTTGTTTACATAATGGATCAATTAATATCATTTTCAATATTTATTAATAGAGACTAGATATTTTATAAATCCTTCGAAATTGCAATGAACAATGTAATAATATTAGTGAAATAAATAAATTAATATTGTTATTATTGGAAATTCAGTTATTATAATTTTGAACTTTTATACATTATTTTTGTATTTTATATATTTAAAAATTTCGCAAATAAAATGCACAAAATGTGATATTAGTTTTATTAACATATATTTAATATATATATATATATATATATATATTAAAGTACATATATATATATATATATATATAATTGCAAAGTATACGGACAGTAAATAAGCGATTATACATTAATATTATCACAAACGCACACACGGTCGTAAATAAATAGTCAAAATTCAATAATAACAATAATTTTATGTAAATATCTGAAAAAATGAATTTAAAATAATTATGATCACAATCATTATAATCATTAAAATTGAGACATAAACTTTCGATCAAACTATCACACATATTGTGCTATTATAATAATCAATTTCAAAAAAATGTAACACTAAAATATATTTGTTAGTAATATTCATCTATAAATTTATAATAAATGACGACATAAACATATTGAGGATATAATAATTTCCTTTCTAATTCTTATATTTAATTGCATAATATTTTATAAATATTTATTTGTTAATATATTCCAATTTGAAATTTGATTATTATTACTCAGTTAATACAAAATTTATAAAATTTTTTTTCTTTTTTTGCAATGGAAAATTAATATTTTCCATATCATTTCTATTAATAAATGCGTCATTTTTTACAAGAACGTTATTAAGCATGCTACTATTTTTTCATATTTCATTTTATAATATTCATTATATTCTAAAGTTATTATTGTCATTTTATATCTAATTATATTTCTATCCATATCATATTTTAATTTGAATGAAATATCCAAATAGTTTAGCTTTCGAAAGCTAATACTCTGTTATTTTCCACATTATTTTCCACAATTATTAGTAAGGAAAAGCATATTTTCATTTAATGCTTTAATAATATTACTTAATATTAACTTTAATAATACTTTAATAATATTAACTTTAATAATATTACATTCATTGATCTAGATTCGGTTACATTTTTGATACTTATCTATTGAATTTTAAAGATGTACGCTTTTGTTTATGTTCGCATCCGCAATAATAATATTGTAATGGTTTTAGTGAATGTAAACTAATAGTTGAAAATGCCTTTCGACAGATTTGCAACAAATATATATTTCTTAAAAATGAATGGACTGTATAAGTAGTTCTTGCGTCAATTAGAAAATTGGGTTTTTCATAAAATCGTAGCAAATAATTATATTCCAGGATCAGAGCACAGTGAAATGTTAGAATGAAACTAATGTAACTGTATCCGGCAGTCGGACTATGATGTGTTCACAATGAAATCTTCTTAACGAGACGTGCGTGCCTTCAGAAAAATCCTTTTTTAATTTAATTGGGTCAAAATTTCTCGGTAGAATACACCAATAACTAATAATATCGCTGCCGATTCGCAATTGATATCCATCAAATTCAAAGAAATTCCTCGCTTGCGCGGTGATCTGTATAAAAAGATTTTATGATAAACAGATCGGCGCATCTCTCTTATTAGATTCGCGGAATTAGAGCAATATTATTTGTTTTGTCTTTGAATCAGCCGTATTTGAAATATGCTATCGTTAGGATCGGTTCAGCTGGTCTGAAATATGTCAGAAATATACAATTATAAGTATTGGCTAAATTCTCAAAGACAATCTTCTCACATCACATCGTTCTTGTTTAAACTCAACAGAGACTCGTGCGCGGTAAAAACAAAAAGAATTTTTATATGAAAAATTTTTCCGAATGTAATGTTTATAAATCTCGTGAATAAGGCTCGCAAACAGTTTATATTTAGATGATTTCAGAATATTTTCATTTTCTTTATTCTATGCATTCTATTCAGTTATTTTATCACATGTTTTATCATTTCTAATTCTATATCTTTTTATTTTCATAATCATATTTTTTTCGAAATTCTTTTAATTTGCATTTTTATATTATTGAAAAAATAATACTCGATTCATTTTTATTTGTCTTTAAATCTATTAAGCGATTTTGAATCTCTCATTATATCCCAGTGTAATTTCTTAATTTTGTTATCTAATTTTCATTTACGTTCTTTTAAAATTTCTAAATATGTTTTATGCATAATTTAAATATATTTAAATGCATATAATTAAAATATGATTTTATCAAATATCAAATACATAAATATTCACGATATCTTATGATGTAATAAATAATTTGTTTTATAGAAAAATTGCCGTTATTATTGTTTCACCTCAATATTTTTGTCATTTTTTTTTTTTTTGCTGTTCCATTCTGTTACAGTGAATTCCACTTTTATTCCTTAATTCTTTAAATAATTTATTGATTCATCATTAATATACTTCTTTTCTTTATATTCTATAGCTAATTAAATGGCTTTTAATTAAATTAATTAAACTTTTTTTTAAACGCCATATATATTTTTTAACGTTTTTACATACTTTCGATTATATGCTAATAATTGAATTTCAATACATCCATTAAAATCATTAATGGATACGTATTTTTTTTATTGCTTGAATTTATTTGTATCGCATTATAATACATCAAAGTGCATTATATCGAGTAAAGTTCTTAAATTTATTTGATATTTTTATTCTTTTTTGAATGTCATATCATAGTTTTCAATTTCTGTTTAACATTAATCTTTTTAATTATTCTGCACATAATAATCCGAATTCTTTTTCTAATTTTCTGTACTATTAAGGAATGTATGCAATTGTTTTTGATTGTGCATTTAATATGTTAACGTTTTGTTCATTCATATATTTATAAATTATAAATTATTTGATCTAATTTATATAAATAGTTATTGCAATTATTATCACTAAACTTTATTTCGAAATGATCAATCATTTTTTTAACTGATAGTTAATTTTCGTATAATATTATACATAATGTTATATATTTTACTGTAATAATGTAATAATAATTCTTCCTACATTGAATTTATTTAAATATTTAATACTACTTATATCTTCTAATTGTGATCGTTTTAATACTTGTTGCACTATTTATAGAAAATAAAAAATTTTTTATTTTATTTGTCAGGTGACTTATTCTTTTGAATCAACATATTATTCATTTGACGATTATATACAAATTTGCATTGAAAGAAAATTCACTGTTATTATCTTTTTCTTTATTTCTTTATCTTTTCTTTCTTTTGCTTTCAGATTTTATATTTTCTCTTTTACAAAAATAATTTTAGCTCGAATGAATTTTCTTTTCTTGGATTAGAACTAATTTGTAATTTCTTTATACTATATAAAAATATGGTAACTTGTTTCAGATAATTCAATCTATGATATTCGTTCTTTATTTTTTCTTTAATTTAGCATTGAAAAAAATTTTAATTTTTGTTCGAGTTTGTTTTTAAAAATATTTATTAAATAATTATAAGATTCCGATAAATTATACAGCATTATCATGAAAAAAAGATATTGATAACTTCTTCAATTACTTCTAACTGATTATATAAGTCGATTATATTTTTTTATATTTCCGAGAGTTTTAGATTTTGAATATTTTTGAAGAAAATAACAAACCTTACTTTGATAGATTCTTAATGTAATTTTACAGTGCAATCTAAATCTCTTTTTCTTTATTGGTTATGAAAATATACAGAATATCTTTCATCAAGAAACTGTGGTTTTAATTGTTATTTTTAATTAGGATTCATTCATTTTAATATCTCTAATCGATTTTGATTAATAAAATCCTATACTTTTTTTTATTTAATAACAATTCTATTTTATAATCTATGATTGGTAATGATTGGCTATTTCCATTTTCTTTAAAGTTTATAATTTTTTATATACTTCTTGAATTGTATACTATATAATAATATTATAATATACAAGAAATTGAATTTTAATTAAACATTTTACCGAGTTCTATGGTAATCTCTTGAAAATTAAAGTTTTTTTTAGATTCTCTTTTAATATCTTTATTTTTGTTTTTGTACGTACATGTGTAGATCGACGAATGGTATTTACAAAAGCAAATAGAATAACAAAGATAGTTCTTTCACATTAATTTTTTTTTCATAATATCGGATGATATTGTCAATACATTTAATTCTTACTTTTAAATACATTAAAATGTGACCAATTAATATAAATAAATATTTGATATTTAAAAAAATTTTTAAATTATTATATTATAATCTATCTTGTAATTTTCCTATCATTTTTGATGATGAAATTTAAAATACAGAAATAAACAATGCTCTTTGTGCGCAATTTTAGTATAAATAAATAGCAATATAATAATAATACAATAGTCAATAATAATATTTTGAGAATATACCATGAATATTAATAACAATAACAAAAATATTAATTATTATATCTTTATAAAATTTGATTTGCTCATTTTTCTTTTTAGAAAATAAAGACTATTCTATTTTGTTTTTGATTTCATTTTCAACAATCAACATATTCTTTAAATTGCAAGGTATGTTTGATGATTTTACAGCAATATATAAAATTTTGTAATTTTGTAATATTACTTAATAAAGATACCTCAAATAATAGGTAACTCTCAATATTTTTAATATTTTCTATTATCTATAAAGAATTATATGTAATATCATATATATTAAGCAAATTGCATATAAAATTAAGTAAATTATAAATATAATAGTAATATTATTAATATACTCATATTAATTTTTATCAACGATTATTATTAAATGTTCTATTAATTTAAATAACAATTCAACATATTTTAAGACTTATAAACATCATTTGACAAATTTTTATTTATATTATATTGGCATAAAATTGACAAAAGATGAAATTAATATTTTTAGATATTTTTAAGAATCACAAAATAATTTTAAAAACATAAAATTAAATATCTTTTAAAATTAATAAATTTAATAAATCAATTAGATATAACATAAAATTTTAGTATTCCCGAATTTAAATTCTTTGATCCTGTGAATCGTGATTATATTTAGCGACATCGGTTCTTTATCGATCAATGATTGATATAGAAACAGAATTTACTTAATTTTTATATAAATACTTTAATATAATACTTCAATATAATCTTCTATTCGATTAATAATTTTAATAAGTAATCTTAATCTTAATACAATAAACTATTGCCATTTTTGCATCAATATTAAAAAAAAACATTTAATATTTTAATACGAAAAAGTGAAATTTTAATATCTATTTCAATTGATGATGAATTTTTATAAAAAAATTGCTACAAAAATATTTTGAAAAAAAATTATAAAATTTTTTTAATGGAAACGAATATTATAAAACACGATGTATTCTTTACGTAAAATATTTTCGAAAAATTTAGTATAATATAATACATATAAAAATGAACAATTGAGTGTACAAATATTGATATTTATATTATATCACATTATTCAGATATTTTTAAGTTATATTCGAATACGCAAAATTATGTATACGATATATATACGTTAAAAATTATGTTTAGGATTACCTATTTTTTGATTGTATGTATCATTTTCTGATTGTATAAAGATTTACACAATCTTTACACAATCAAATAAATTAGAAAGTTTTTTTATATATTTGTTTTCTGAAAGAAAAGTTTCATTATAGAAAGAAAATTTATAGATTTCTTTTTTGTGTCATTCAAATATTTAAAATTTTTCTCCTATTATTATCTATAAGTTATTGATAAAAATAATATTGATGTTATTTTATTTTTTTTTTTTATCTATTAAAGGCACATTCATTGTGAGATCATTAAACTTTCACATGAACTTAATCAAGCATATACTTATCAAATTCTATTAGACTCAATAGTGGAATTTTTATTAGTACTTTATAATTTATATTTTTATTTAAAATCATTCAACATATCAGAACCATTATCAAATAAGAAATTATAGGATGTTTAATATGGACTTTTCTCAATTTAACAAAAATTATTTTTAAATAAATAATCATTGTACTAATTTGTATCGTGAGGTAAAACTATACTTATTTACACTATATAAAGAAAAATTAATATAAAAATATGTATATAATACTAGAATTTTATAGGTATAAATAACAGCACATTTACTTCGACAATTGGAAATTTGCTATTTAGATTAATATTAATTCTATTAGAGATGAGATAAGATCCATTTATAAATATTAAACTTGAATTTAGTATGATTTACTTCTGCCAGAGTAATTTTATATTCCTCTCTTTTTATTAATTTTCATAATTTTGATATATATAAAAATAACCATTTTGAGTGTTTTCTTCACACATAATGAGTGAATAGCTTTAATTTTTTAATCATTTATCAAATACTTTTGATATTATATTATTGAGTTCTATTTATATTAGTTTATGTTAATAAATTATTTGTCGTTGACTTTACATTGGTTACATTACATTTATGCAGATGATTTATAAAATTAATTATAAGATCTATTTTCTGATATAATATAATCTAAAAACTATTTATCAATTAAAAATAAATTTGCTATAAATTTTGCATATAATAATCTTTTCATATATTGCAATATATTTCACGGGCAAAAGTTTCTTACATCAATAGCAACATTGAAGAAAATTTTATATCTTAAAAAAAAATATCAATTTGTAAATTAACATTCATTAAAAAAAGTCATTCTGTAGTATTCTAAAAAGGAATTATTTTGTAAATAAGTATTCTATTTAAAAAAAAGATGATATTCTCTATATAAATATTTTAAATAAAATGAATCAGAGAAAAATTTATTTATAATCTATGGTTTCTTTGAAATTTTTCTTTTTTGTAATGAATACTATATGAGATAAAAAAAAATTTGAAAATCATAAATCAATTCTGCAATTATTTCTTTAATCTTTTATCGATTTAGAACTATTTGAAGATAAGAAATTATTTTTCAAAGCTGTGACAAATAATTTTTAAACATTATTTGCATGATGCAGTTATGATAATTTATAATTGCACTAATAAATGTATAATAATAATAATAATAAATAATAATATATACAACATATATATGATAAATATATATATTTATAAAAATATAAGACATTTTGAAGATTGGATATCAAAATGAAGATAATTCATATATATCTAAGATTTAATTTAGTTGTAAGCATTTTAAGTTTACATTATATAAAATAAAATAGTTGAAGAACGAAAACTTTCATCTAGATGCAGTAGTAATGTCTCTCATATATATATGGCAATATCACTTACATAGAACTTCTTAAAAAAAAGTAAATATATATAATATAAATAACTCTTTTAAATGTATATAGAAATGAATATTTCTAAGTTTTAGTAAAATGTAATATACAATGATCATAATATACAATGATCATAAATATTATTATGAAATATATTTATCATTAAAAAAAATTTTATGATTTTTAATTATGCAATTTTACATAATTTGTTATTTAACTTATTTAAGATTTATTTCCAAAAAATATTCAGAATTCAGTACGATGATTATATAACTTCGTTTACTGAGTAAACAAAAATGTGATACGTTACTATTGCGCATCTTTTATTTTATCAGTATTCTATCTAACACAAAATTAAAATTAAGATTTCTAAAACCTTATGAAACATTTATAATTCATTAATTAAATTATTCTGGATCACTAATTTCGCCGTAACAGCGATTTTTCTGTCGAGAAGTTATAGTTTTTCATTTTTTCAATTCAACATTTTTCATCCAAATTGAATTTTCATGGAAAAATTTAATCATAATCAATGCGAATTTGTTGTGTTGGATTAACTAACGTCTCTCTGATCATTTTCTATCGCCAATTCGCCGTAACAGCGATTTTCTTATCGAAAAGTTTTAATCAAAATCAATTTTTCATGTCAGAATTTGACATAATTTGCTAAATTTTTTGTTGGATGTCTTTATTTTCGAATCCGAAATCGCTGTAACAGCGGTTTTTGCGTCGAAAAACTACAATTTTGATGAAAACCGAATTTTTATATCGGAATTCAACGTATCTATGAGAAATCGTTAGTCAATGATATCAAAGCAAAATACGTCTTCAAATTTCTTGTGCAAAAGCTGCGTGACTTACCGAAATTAATTTTTCGTTCCATAATTTGCTATAACTAGGCGTTTTTGTATTGGATAAAATTTCTTGGGTCATTTTCGATGAACAATTCTCCGTATTAACGGTTTTTGTGTCGAAACTTTGCAAATCCAATCAAAATCAATATCCGAAATCACTATAGCAGCGATTTTTACGTCGAAAATCTTCAATTTTGTTGAAAACCGAATTTTCATGTTGGAATTCAACATATCTGTGAGAAATCATCATTCTCAATTTTCATGTACGTAAGCTGCGTGACTTACTTATCGCAATCAATTCTTCGTTTAATTTGTTGTAACTGAGCGTTTTGTGTTGGATAACGTTTCTTGGATCATTTTCAATGGACATTTCTCCATAATATCGCTTTTCGTAACGAAATTTACAATTTCAATCAAAATCAATATTTCCAGACAGAATTTGACATAGTTTGGCTCGTTTTTGTACCATATCGTATTTCTGCTTACTTCGAATCGAAAATCATTGTAGCAGCATTTTTTACGCCGAAAAGCTATAATTTTGATGAAAACCGAATTTTCGTGTCGGAATTCAACGTATCTGCGAGAAATCGTTACTATCAACGAAATTAAAGCGGAATAAGCCAAGCCAACAGAAAAACACAGACGCCTACATCCACACACACACACACACACACACACACACACACACATGTATCTAAACAAAAAGAATATATACAAACCAAAACGCAATTTTATTGATTATTACACGTCAAGGTGTTTATAATGAAAGCGTATGAAGAAGAGGAAATTTTAAAATCTTTAGATTTGGGCACTATTGAACCGACTATAAAATATATATAAGAAGTAAATATAATAGTACATATATATGTAAGAAGTATATATAAGAATTTTCTTGGCTCATTCAAGCAGGAAATATTGCACATTACATTCAATTTTAGCTGATTACTTTTCTACAAGCGGTTCATACGCTATGGTCGAATAAAAAAGTGGAAATTTTAGAATATCTTGAATAGTGCAACATTGAAACAATTGTATCTCCGAAGATAACAGAGATACATATTGTTTCCTCCGCTCATTGCAAGCAGGAAACATTGCTCTTTATGTTCGATTATAGCTGGTTACTGTACGAAAAGTATTATATGCTATGATATATTTTTATGTTTTTTACGTTTCATTTGTGCATTTTCCAAATAAGATACAAAATTGTCAGAAGAATTTAGTTCCGAATATTAATTCAGATCAAAATGATTTAAGCGTATCAAAAGAACATTAACGTAACATGTAACAGGATGAACAAGATAAAATAATAAGCATTGGTAAGAAGATTGGTATTAATTTTTCATGAAATATTCATTTTACTTAAATAAAATTTTAGATCTCGACAATCTAACTACGGATGATGAAGATAGACATGCTTCGAAATGATACATTAACAATTGAAAGTTTAGATGGAAATAGATTATATTTGGATTCAACGACTCAATTCAGAATCTACAATTTTACCACACAATATAATATCTATATGATATATTTTTATATATTTAATATATATTCAATGATAGGCAATAATAGAGATTGACATGGTGAAATTAGATAGAAGTTTGAAAATGATAAACGATACGTAATTGAACAAATAAGATCATGGAAAAAAGTTGAAGATAAATTTGTGAGCGAAAATAAATATAAATTTAATGATATTTTCGTTAACATGCGTATTTCTACGCATTTAGAAGCATTGAAAAAAAAAGAAGGAAATGCAATATGGTAGTAACAATTTGAAAAGTAATTTGACAGATAAGAAAGAAAACAGATCAAAAAACTAAAAAAACTGATTGAAACAAACGTGTGTGTGTGTGTGTGTGTGTGTGTGTGTGTGTGTGTGTGTGTGTACACACACATTATTTATATATATTTATAACATTTATATATATATATATATATATATATATATATAAACGGGTAGTATACATTAAAACTGTCATATTTCACATAAAACAATAATAAAATAATAATATAAATTATTGGATTATCTAATAAATTAAATAAAAATATTACACACTTAGAATACTGATATTACTATTATTAGTTTGATTAATCGATTAATTTTACTTGTAATTTAATCTATAGTCACAAACCTTTTTTTACTATCTTAATAAAGAAATTGAATTATTATGAAAGATTTGTTTTCAATAAAAACTTATATATAGTAAAAGATTAAAATATTATATATAAAACAACTTATTTTTAAACAAAAAATTTCTTTGAGTATGTGAAATCAACTCTCATTTTTCCATGTTTTGCATTTCTTCTAGAAATATATTTTGTTCTATCTTCGATGATAGAGTTAGAATTCAATATTTCATAATTTGAAATTTTGTTTTATCTCGAATCATTACGAATTGAAGGTATGTAAAGAAAAAAAATAATATTGAAACTTGAAAAATTGATTTCACTACTTTGAAATGTTCCATAATAAAAAAAAATGGTTTCATATTATTATACTCACAATATTTCATAAAAAAATTATCGTCGATTTCCATTGAATTGAATTTGTATAAAGTATACGAAAACTTCTGCGACCAACTATATATATAATGTTTTTATTAACAAGTTAATAATGAAAAAGAAAAATAAATTTTACACGAAGTGGATTATCTTTAAATTAAAAAAAATATTTTATTTCGACATTTTATCTAAATTAATTTAAAAAAATTAAGGTTGATTTTATTTTCTGTGTTCATATATATATATATATATATATATTTAGTATCCTTTTACAAAACTGAAAATTCAAGAAAAATAAAGATTTTTGATACTATAACTAATTTATATATTCTTATGAAAAATAGTCATATATTTCGTCTGATAATATTAGTATTATTTGTTGATAAATAAATTCAAAATACCATATATTTGATAATTAATTAATTAAAATTGAATATATATCAAAATTATGTTAAATTAATATTGTTAACAGGTGTGATACATTATTAATTTATAACAATATGATCGATATGATGTAAATATATATATATATATATATATATATATATATATAATACTTTAAATCGAATGCTGTTGTAAAAGATGTAAAATATGTTTAGGTTATTTGATCTAAATATCGTTTTTTGCCGTCATGTTTAATTATTTTGTATTAGATATTCTGTGAATTTATATTTTGTAAATCATATGCGTATATATGCATATGTACACATATATTAATAATATATTTAAAAATACGATATAAAATATAAATTATAAATATATAAACATCAAATTTAATGCATCATTTTAAAAGATAGTTACGAATAATGCGAAATAACACGCAACCTTAACGATTATAACCTATACGAAAGTTGAAAATTTGACAGTAAAAAGAAATAAAAAAAGAAAATGATTGGTTTGAAATAATAAATATTTTAATAAATGCTTTACGTTGAAGTGTTTTAGTTTTCATTAGTTTTTTTTATTTATTTAATTTGAAAGTGTAAATAATTTAACTGTTTTCCTGTGGAATACTTTTACCAATTATAAAATTAACAATTATTTATATAATAGAATTTTAGAATATAAGTAAATATAAATCTCACATATATATTTCTCTCCAATCTTAATATTTATAGTTTTGTTATTTTGAAGATTATATTTTTTAAAATTGTACGATATAATTAGAAGAATTATAATAATGCAGAAATATTTAAATTCATAATAATTTTTGTGTTTAAATATATTTATAAACATTCGTAATAATAATAATAATAATCCATTTTAAATATCTTGTTCTATAATAAGATTTAATTGTCTATATTATTAATGTCTATATTAATGTTATTTAACTATATTACATGGAAATCGACAATATGGAATTTATAATGGTCTAATCTCGTGATTTGTGTTATAAAAACAAATTTTATGATGCAGTGTTTAAAGAATTTTGTGGAAAAAGAAAATTCATCAATTCGAAACACATGTAATCTTATTACGGGCACGATTGCTTGATTTTTTTCTGTAGAAGATGAAATCGAGATAAAGGTCCAAAGGTCCGATATGGTATGGATTTGTTAAATTCCTATTAATAAATGCAACAATTTGTAATGATAAAACAACACTGGTTTCATTAGAATCCACTGCATTGTGTTTTCTTGTGAAAGTGCTAAAGCAAGTTTTGACTCTAATGTTCTTAAATATCGTGTAAGTTTTCCTAAGATCATAAAATTAAAAATTAAACTCTATATATATTGAAATAAGACAAATATTAACGTCAATGACTTTTATGTAATATAATAAATATATCAATATTTCTTTGTTTTTTTTTATAAGGAAAAAATTCATCCAATATGCCTGTCAACGTACACAGTCATCCTTAAGATGTTATGCAGAAGCAGGATTCCTTATCATTGCTGATCTCTTCAGGAAAGAGAAACCTACATGATTCTGCAAAACATGGTCTTTATCTGGATCCTCAGAATGTTGTTTAGAATATTCGATATGTTGAAATAGTTGGATGAACCTGTACACAAGTGTTCTGCAAAATTCCTTGATATTAGCACAAGAAAGATAAGATATCTTTTGTGAAATCAAGATCACCGAAAATATAAAAATTGCGATCACTTTCAAATAATGCATAAAATAGATTTTTAGATGGAGAAAGTGAAACTAGAGTGAAAAGAAAAAAAGTCCCTTTTTGTATTAGTGGTGTATCTTACAGAAAGTTATTGATTATAAATGCTGGTTTATGGCAATTTATCATTATTTAATATATTGATGAAATTTGTGTTTCATTTTCTGTTTCAATCCACGAGAAACTAATTTAACAACTGATCTAAGTGTCCTTTAAATCCATAGTAATAGTGTGATGAAAAGTATTGATGATACACTTCAGAAACAAATTCAATTATCAAGAATAGAATATTATTTGTGTTTGATATGATTGAAATTATGATTATCCTGTTTTGTTTACTGTTTCATGATGTAGTATTGATGTAATGCATCTTGGAAGTATGTTTATTATATTAATTACTAGTATGTTCATAGCAGTTTGTAACATGATCTTAATATTTATTATTCATTTTTCTTTTAACATTTCCTGTTTAAACCTTATGGAATTAAACACTACCTTTTTAAGTAATAAGAAAAATTGTGGTAGAGTGAACTTTGACATGATTTATAGATATTTTTTTATAGATTTTATTTATAGCATTGTTTATCGTCATTTGTTGTATTTGGTATAATATACGATACGATTGAAATTCGATTATTTTAAATTTCAATTTTGCAGAATTAGACATCATTTCTTAAGATACATTATATTTTAAAGTAAATATTAAGAATATAATAACAGTGAGATATCATTAGTTTATTGGTTTTAATTTTTAACATTATTGGTAAATATTGGAATTGAAAATAAATATTGTAACATATCAAAAGTTGAGAATAATAGCTACCGTTCTATGAGGAATTGTTCTTTTTATGCTTTCATCTGATATATATGAGATATATATCTTTGTCAATCGAACGAAATTGAATTATTGTCTGCATAGTTATAAAAATTTTCTAATGTAACATTAAGATTATATTAAGATTGATAAAATAATATACAACTTTAGATTTTTAAAAATAAAAATAAATTAATGATTATACCCTAATATGTGAGATATAGATCATGGTATTAGTGAGATCGAAATTGTCACGATCGTGGATATCTTTTCACTAATTTTAAGTGGACCCTATGCTTATGCTCAATCACGATTCTCAAGGTATTCAATGGAGATTACTGCTTGATTAGTTATACGGTGACGTTTCACATTCCAAAAACATTATATAACACAAGTAGAGCTGACATTAAATATTTTAATATTACGATATGAAATACGAATATTACGAATGTCTAAAATTGCTTGAATTTTTTTTCTCTTTTTCAAATATTAGAATCGTAACATTAATTTGCATTAATTATGCAAATTTGTTGAAAATTATTTGACTTTCATGTAAATATAATTCTAAAAATCTAAATTCTGTTTTTTAGAATCATTTCTTAACGCTCCCTAACATATATTTTGTCGAAAATTTTTAAATTTAATTTTCATTTCTAAATTATACGATAAAATTGAAATAATAAATTGATGAAAAAAACTTGATTCAAATCTAAGTTATATTTTTAATTGAAATTATTTTCAAGATAAATTTTATTACGAAAATAATACTTGTTTATTCTAAATTGGAATATTTTATTATAACATTAATATAATTATTTTGCAATATAAACGTATTGAAAAATTTATTGGCTATTGTACTATTGTATTGATACTATTTATTGATACTATTGATACTAGATTTCTTTAGAATCATTTCTTAGTGCTTCTTAACATTTTTATTTCGCCAAACTAAACATTTAAAAAAAATTATATTTAAAAAAATTTAATTATAAAGTCTTATTAACATTTCTGCATTTTAAGATAGAACATTCCACAATCACAATTATATATACTCCACAAATTTGCTAAAAAATTTTTAAGCCATTGAAAATTATATACACAATATTCCCTAAAATTATCCTTTAGTGCTCTAGAATTCTTCATATAGAAACAACTTAATTAATCCTTTTTCTCTCTCTCTTTCGTAACCAATAAGAACCATGGAACTGATCGATCCACATTTCGTTTAGGATACGTATCCAAGACAGAAAGGTGTAGTCATCTACGTATTCGATACAGCCTCGAAAACCATCCTCGTCTACGGCATGACTTCCGGTCGAAGTCAGCGTGTCGTTCTATCTCAAATCGTCTGTATGAATTACATTAAGAGAAACGTCTTTTATCTTCTCGAACATTCAGATGGCAGTACTTGCCTAATTTTTACTTATTTAAGCAGATTATATTATAGCTCAAGATTATATTCTCGATAAGAACCTTGAAATGAATTCATAAGAAAGAAGATTCATGATTTCGGTATGAAACCGAAGAAAATGGTTATCTTGGCCGTGGACAACGGAAATATTCTCTTCTTCCAATATGAGGATGAGGCGGATATTTAGATGGAATGCGATCAATCCTTTCGATCCAAGGTGTTTCAAGCAGATGTTCACAAACTCAGAATGGAACATCATCACTTACGTTGCCGATTGTGCGAGGGAAAGTCACAAAAATCGAATTTCCCGGATTGTACATAAGATACAGTCGAATGCGGTGCCACTCAAATTTTGAACATTGTATGTGTGATGTTAGGATAGTGTTTTGGAATTGAATAAATTAATTAACGTGAAATAGTTTTTCTTTCACAAAAAAAGTTAACATAATTTAACAATAAATATTGTTGAAAAATTGAATATTTTAAATATTTAGAATACACATTACTTTTGTCGATAATTACTCGTAAAGTATTTCTATCTTTATAATTTTAGTTGCAAATTAAAAAATTATAAAATATAAATTTATTTTTAAACTACTGCAAGGCTATAATGCAGGAGCATAAATGATTTCATGAGGTTGGTCGTGTGTATTCTGTATCTCGAATATAATTTGGCAAAAACCTTTTTGTCTTACAATATCTTGTTCGTTACTTCGATTAATCTATAACAAATTGTTAAATCGATACAGATTGAATGAGGTAAATATGATAGGATTTATTTTATATCAATAAGTGCAAATGGAATTATCCGAGGTAGAATTTTAAGTAAATATTATATTTATATTTTAAATTACTTCTATATTTGGTATCTGCGACTTATTGCAATAAGATAATTCTTCGTGACAAGAATGACAAAAATTAAAATCGTATTCCGTTTTCTTTATGTCCGAAAAACAGGTTAAACAAATTAAACAAATCTATCGTGTATTGAGTTATTTAACATCGTAAAATCATTTTACGTTTAATTTATAACATAATTATCACATAATTATTATTTAAGATTCGCAAAATTTCGATACATTTCATTTATTAGTACAATATAATATTTAAATTTGAAGTAAAAATTTTAATGTTTAAATTATAATAAATAATCGGAGCGTTTTATTTATCAATCTTTTCTATTCTTTACTCTTTTTATAATTTTCAATAAGTATTTTTAATTCTCAAGTATATTTAATTATCTTGCAAAATTAAATTGTAGCTTTCTTTTATCTTTAGTAAATTTAATTTACTAACTATATCATATATAGTATATTCAATTTCACATTTCCAAAATTTTAAATTTCGATATATTATGTTTGAAATTTATATAATAATTTATATAATAATTTAAAAAATTAGACTTTTTAATTACTTATTTATTTTTAAGTACTCTCTCACTTCCTATTTTCTAATATTCCAATGAGAAAAAAGATATTTGGTTATAAATCCAAAAATTTAAATGGTGATTTTTCAAGTCAGAGTCAAACAAAAATCTCTAGATCCCTTGAAATAATTCTTTCCATTAATCCTGAAAGTAATCTTAAAAGTGCGATCTTCTTTTTTTACAATAGTGAATTAGTTTGTGTTAAATTATTCCATTATGAAAAACAAAATGTATTAAATATTACATACATTATCAATAATTTAATTAATCGTAACAATATTAAATTTGATTCCAAACAGTTTATAATTTTATAAAATATTCAAATAAAAGTTATTTATACCTTTAATAAATATTAAATCATTCTATAATCTTTCCCACAATAGTTTTAACAACTATCAGTTTTTTCCATTAATTAATCATGGAACATGTTTCTATTTATTAACACGTTCATTGATTTTCCCAAGAATGATAATTAAATGATATAAATAGGCATTTAATATCATAACACAGGAAATTTTAATAATAATAGTTGTATTCAATTAGCAATTATATGAAATTATATAATTTAATTTCTACTTATTTTCAGTTAGTTTAGTTCAATAAAATTACAAAAACTGAATATTGAGAATATCTGAAAAGCGGAAAAAATTAAAATGTTGAATTATAAATATATAAAATTATATTTTAAGCAAAGATTCATATTTTATTGCAATTAAATTTTATGATAAAAAAATATTTTACAGATTTATAGATTTTTATTATTGATAATTTACACGAATCAGATTATAAATAGTAATACGAAGAAGCCAAAGAATTTTAAATATGTAAGAATATATCAACCAAACTTTCATGAATCATTGCCAATCAAGAACTAAATTCAATACTGAATATTAGACGAAATTAATTGCCTTTCATATTTAAAAAAAAATTATAATGACCAAATATAAAATTTAATATATATTTTATGCTAAGTATAAAAGCGTAAATAATTGAACTACTTTTCTGTGGAATACTTTTACCAATTTATTATAAAATTATTTTAAAATTAACAATTGTTTATATAATAGAATTTTAAAACATGAATAAATATAAATCTCACATATAGTTTCTCTCCAATCTTAATTTTCATAGTTTCATTATTTTGAAGATTATACTTTTTAAAATTATACGATATAATTAGAAGAATTATAATAATGCAGAAATATTTAAATTTATAATAATTTTTGTATTTAATATATTGATAAACATTCATAATAATAATAATCCATTTTAAATATCATGTTCTATAATAAGATTTAATTGTCTATATTGCTAATTAAGAATAATATTATTTAACTATTACGTGGAAATCGATAATATAAATAATCGACAGTATAAATATTCAACAATGTGGAATTTATAATGGTCTGATCTCGTGGTTTGTGTTTAAATACTATTATGCATGTATTTAAAGAATCTTGTGGAAAAAGAAAATTCATCAATTCCGAAGCATATGTAATTTTATCGGCACGATTGCTTGATTTTTTTCTATAGAAGATAAAATCGAGATAAAGGTCCAAAGGTCCGATATGGTGTGGATTTGTTCAATTGCTATTAATAAATGCAACAATTTGTAATGATAAAACAACACTGGTTTCATTAGAATCCACTGCATTGTGTTTTCTTGTGAAAGTGAAGCAAGTTTTGACTCTAATGTTCTTAAATATCGTGTAAGTTTTCCTAAGATCATAAAATTAAAAATTAAACTCTATATATATTATTGGAATAAGACAAATATTAACGTCAATGATTTTTATGTAATATAATAAATATATCAATATTTTTTTGTTTTTTTTTATAAGGAAAAATTCATCCAATATGTCTGTCACTGCACACTGTTAACGTACACAGACATCCTTAAGATGTTATGCAGAAGCACGACTGTTAACTTATTCTATTTCATCATCTTTAAACGTAAGTAATGAAACGAAGCAAGAAATTTGGTTACTAGATATAGGAACTTTTGGTACAACTTTTGGTGTATCTAAAAATATAATGGCAGTAAAATAAAAAGCTTGGACTATATATATCCATTAAGTTAAAATATTCATCTTTCTCCTTCTGTTGTTAAAATTAAAATAGATAGAATCTAACATCGTTATTTTTGTTCTTTTTTTCTTTTTTTAAAATAAACGTGGAGATAAAAAACAATATTTATTTATAGTTAAAAATATTATTCGAAATGGAATTAAAATCATATTTAAATATTAAGGAATAAGTGTGAGAGAATATGTAAAAAAAAGCAATTTGTTTCACTACTATCATTATTATAGCTTATATCAATCGATTTATTTGACTCTTCAAACGAATGATATTCACGTAGACCAGCATGAAGTTATATCGGCATTGTAATCGAATGCACGATGTCTACAGGAAGGAGTTAGTAGTTAAAACACTACCAGAGTCGGATTACCATTTGCGTCGTCTTTCTAACGATACGCAAGAAGGAACTAGAAATCATTTTAGAACTACCGAGATTTAGAAGATCGCATTCGACATACAGAACCTATCTTAGATCAATTGGTATTCAAAAATATCAATCGATAAGAACGCGGAACTTTGATCGGAAATAGAGCACCAACCCGATAAATTCTTGCAATTGTTGCTTGACGATTGATGGACAGTGATTCGAATTAGATTTGAAGATATAAATTTTCAAATTAAATTAACGAATATTGCAGTTATATAAATATCCTCATATAAATAATTGAACTATCGAATGAATAAATAATACATATTGAAAAAAGTATCAAATTTAGAACAGAAATAAAGTATATTATTAATAAAAAATAATTTTTTATAAAAATAAATAAAATATTTTGTTTGTTTAAAATATATTATAAAACGAAGAAGATATCAATTTTTTGCAATATCCAATTTTAATTTTTTAAATTTCTAAATTTTCAAGTTTAGAAAAATTTAATACAAAACTAAATATATATTGTTTGGTTATATATAATTGAATGATAGAATTAACACGTTATTTGATTATTTATATTATATATTTGTATCATTGAAATATATTGATATAATATTATAATATCTTTATATTTAAAATCGACCAAAAGTGTTTGTTTACGAATATTTATTACTCACGAGATTTATAAATAGCTTATTCGGAGAAATTTTTCATATAAAAAACTCTTTTTGTTTTTATCGCGTGCGGATCTCTATTAAGTCTAAACGAAAGATGGTGTTATCTGAGAAGACTGTCTTTGAGAATTTAGCCGACACTTATATTGTATATTTCTAACGTACTTCACTAACTGAACCGATCCTAACGATGATATATTCCAGACGCGGCTAATTCAAAGACAAATAACATTGTTCTAGTTCGAAAAATGTATAAAAATAATTCTGTTCTTGTTTATAAGATTTTTGAATACAGATCACTAAGCGAGGAATTTCCTCGAATTTGGCGGGTATCGCGAACAGGCCGCGATATTATTGTTATTGGCCAACAAGAGTTATGTCCCAACAAGAAACTATTCCAATCGAATTAAAAAGGGATTTTTCTTTAAAAAGGGCACGAATGTCACTACTAAAAAAATCTTGTTGTGAACACGTCGTAGTCCGATCGCCAAAGATTATTAATTACAGTAGTTTTGTTTTAACACCTCATCGTACGATTATGCTTTGCTGCGATTTTGTGAGAAACCGTGCTCTTTAATAGACACGCTCTCCACGTGTGTAACTATTTATACCACTCATCATAATCCACTCATCTTTATGAAGTATACCATTTGTTGTCGAAGAGAATTTGACAAATATCCAGGTATTAGCTTATATTCATCAAAATCGTTACAATACTATTACTGTGGATACGAACAATCGTAAGTATATTAGTCCTTTGTACTTATTTTAATTTAACTTATTTTAATTTATTATTTTATTTTAATTTATTTAAATTAATATATCGTCAATTATAATAATTAATATTAATATTTCGTTATTTTAAACGATCATCCAATGTAAAACTGAATAACTATTAAGTTAAAATTTTAATTATCTCTATCAACATTATCGTTTAATACATAATGCACACAAAATAATTCCCCTACATTTGTGAAAATATCCCAGAAAGTCTAGAATGATACTGATTTTTATTTATTATTTGGCATTTATATTTTTGAAAGTTCATCTTGCAACATCTATTTTAAATTAATAAAATTCATACGATATATATTAATTTTTCAAATAACTAATCATAAAGAATATAATTTAATAACTGAAAATATATCCGTAAATTATTCATCAATAAATCTCGAATATCTGCATATGTTGATAACAGTTTGTTTACAGAATAATCATTGGCATTCGATGTAATATAATGTAAAGACATGAAAATATGTTTCGCGAATCAACAATCCCGAAAATAATAAAGTTAAGTATGAACAGAAGGTGTAACTTCCGTTGTATATTCGGTTTTTAAGAAGTTGATGAGAATCAATATTTCAAAAAAGTGATTTTCACATCTATGATGTGTGATTATAATTATCAAAATTAAGATTTTAAGATATGAATTTTAGAGAAAAGTATTATATTATTTTCTGTAATTAAATATTTAAAATAATTAATATTTTATTATAGAATATAATTATAGAATTATAAATAAATCTCATTTTTAATTTAAAAATTTAAATTTAATAATTTAATTAACATTCTAAAATAAAAAAATAAAATCAGTAGGATTCTCTATTGATTTTTTTAGAAGTATTCTAGATTTACCGAAAATATTAAAATCCTAATATCAATATCAAACACTTTTAATATTTTCTAATATTTAAAAGAACTTAATATAAAACAAATTTTAGTGAAATAATGAAATAATAATTTTATTGAATATTATGTAATTTTTGAGCATTCCAAATTATCTTATACAAAATTCTGTATAAAAAAGATTAATCAAAAATAATTAAAAAATTTAAAAAAAATAAAAAAATTTTTAAACTCAAAGTTATTTTTTTTTGTAAAAATTTTTTTAAAAACTATAATCAAACTTCATTCAATTAATATCCATTTTTCTTTAATATTCCGAAAATTAATTCTGTACATAAAATAGAATACGTTAATTGTTTATTCTTGAAAAAATAACACAATGGTAGGAAGATTATTTAGAATCATGCAAGAAGCAAAATTATTAAACAGTGGTATCTCGTGGCTACAGACCGGATTTTCCGGTAAGTAAATTCTATGAAGTCAGCATCTATACGCATACATGTAAATACAAGGTATGTCTAATGCATCGCGAACTACGTATTAAGATGCATAGTGAAAAATTATTTTATATAATTATTATATATAAAAATTATCTGTATCAAATGATCGCAACAATTTTCTAGATACGTGTGCACACATGATGAGCATTAATCCGTTGAAAAAATAATATTTAAAAATTTTTAAGTAATTATTTATTAAAATATTTAAATAACATTTATTCGTAGCTATTATTTGCGATTATTATTAATTTATTAAATTATTGAAATAATTTATCGAAATAACTTTATTCGTAAATATTATTTTTCAAATTGATTGTATTATCAATTAATACTGGTGAAATTTTTATGTTTTGATATCTCAATCTCAGTTTTTCATTAAACAGATTTTTAATATCTTAAGAAAAACTATAATATAAAATTGAATCCAGAAATCCAGAAGAAAAAGAAATTTTTAAAAATTTTAAATAAAAGTACATCTAAAAATATATAACGAAGTTAAAGAAAATTTTATCAGTCTTATATCATCATTTTTTTTATATAAAATATTAAATAATATCGTGTTGAGCAACCAATTTAGATATAATAATCAAATAAAATCAATTCTATATAATTTTAAAAGTGCATAATCTAAATAAATATAATTTACAAAAAAAATTTTAAATTTATCATAATCTATCACGAATCCATAACGAGAAAAGACGAAATTAGAATGTGACAAATCTAGTTTATATATTTTTTATATATTTTTATATTATATTTTATAATTGTATTTAAAATAGAATGTTATATAAATGTTTATTTTATAGCAACACAAAATAGAGGAAAAAAATGCAAAAATTGTAATGAAAAATTATGATTTCTTACTGAAAGTTCTCGTGATGGTACATTACATGGTATAGAAAAGTCACGAGATCATACGAGATCACGAGATCAATTACGATTTTCAAAATATTAATAAATAATTTATCTGGAAATATTATCATAACATTATTTTAAAACAGAGAACATGATTCAATTCTTTTGAATAGTACTAATTTCTTTCTTCGTCATAATTGATATTAACATGATTTTTGTAAATGAAGGTAAGATTTATTGTAAAGTAAAATGCATCCAAAATATGATTCTTTTCTCTCTTTCTAAGAGTTTTTTTTTATATTGCATATTATATAAAGAACTATATGAAATATAAAAAATAAATATAATTGCATACAATATATTAAAAAGAATATCAAATATTCTTGCCGTAAAACTTTAATGATTTTTTGTCAAATAAATTAGCGTGACTTTTTGTAATTGTATTTAAAATAAGTCAAACTTGTAAACTTGTTTGAAAAATTGTATAAATTAATTCTGTAAAAAAAGATCCAAATACATATATTATTTAATATATATGATTTGCTGAACTTTTTTTTTTACTGTATTTATGAAGAACTGGACTTCCATTCTTTAGTTTCAAATGATGATATAATGTAATTTCGATTTCACATAAATTTGTTATTATATACAATGAAAAATGTAAAATAAACATATTTTTATTTTTGAATATTGGTTGTTATTAATGATATAAAAAAAATCAAATTAAATTTGTAGAAAAACTTGAAGCATGAGGCTCTTGTGCGGCGAAGCGATCTATAGGGGGACGCTAGTGACCTATATGTATGGCTTTTGCTATGTGTACTTGTACGATTGAACATCAACTTTTAGCCTCGAGCGATCGGGCCTTTCTAACACCTAAGGATATATAAATCCCTAGGGCGTACGGGCGTGTCGAATAGTTCTTGGTGGCTTGCAATACGACACGTTTCGTATGATGAGCTTTGAGTTTGTAAAAGTGAGAGAAAGGAAACGACGTGCGATGTTATTGTAACACCACGTTGTTAAATAAAACACAATATTATATTATATTTTATATATATGATATTGTGAAGTATGATTCTTGAAATTATGAATGAATGATATATGATGGGGGGGGCATATTGTGGAAGTGCTGATTACATTGGGATATGCCTCAGCGTGAATTTATATTACGCGCTTTATGAAATTAAATTTTTTTCAAAAGGTTACCAAATGTTTAGCATACTTGATACGTGCTCGAATATTTATAAAGACCTATTGTAGTCGATCGGTGAGGGGGCACGGACGACGGAAAAATATATATATGTCAAAATTGGCAAAATATATTAATAATAAACTAAGATCCCTGGTTGATCCTGCCAGTAGTCATATGCTTGTCTCAAAGATTAAGCCATGCATGTCTCAGTACATGCCCAATTAAGGTGAAACCGCGAATGACTCATTAAATCAGTTATGGTTCATTAGATCGTGGACACATTTACTTGATAACTGTGATAATTCTAGAGCTAATACACGCAAACAGAATTCCTCTCAGAGATGGGAGGAATGCTTTTATTAGATCAAAACCAATCGGTGGCGGATGGCTCGTCCGTTCGTTCATCGTTTGTTTTGGTAACTCTAAATAACTTTGTGTTGATTGCATGGTCATTTAGCACCGGCGACGCATCTTTCAAATGTCTGCCTTATCAACTGTCGATGGTAGGTTCTGCGTCTACCATGGTTGTAATGGGTAACGGGGAATCAGGGTTCGATTCCGGAGAGAGAGCCTGAGAAACAGCTACCATATCCAAGGAAGGCAGCAGGCGCGCAAATTACCCATTCTCGACACGGGGAGTGACGAAAAATAACGATACGGGACTCATCCGAGGCCCCGTAATCAGAATGAGTACACTTTAAATCCTTTAACGAGGATCTTGGTGGTAGTAGCAAATACTCCAGCGAGGCCCTGGAGGACTGACGTGGAGAAGCGTTTCGTGTGAACAGCCGTTGCACACGAGTCAGTCGATCCTAAGCCCTAAGAGAAATCCTATGTAAATGAAGTGTCCTAAGATCATACACACAAACATATAAAAATTGAAATATGAAACCAGAAACATACCCATTGGGCGAAAGGGAATCCGATTCCTATTCCGGAACCCAGCAGCGGAACCGCATACCATTCGGGCCCTCGTAAGAGTGTTCGTCGAGATAATCCAAAATGACCTGGAGACACCATCGGGAGATCCGGGAAGAGTTTTCTTTTCTGTATAAGCGTTCGAGTTCCCTGGAAACCTCTAGCAGGGAGATAGGGTTTGGAACGCGAAGAGCACCGCAGTTGCAGCGGTGTCGGATCTTCTCCTCGGACCTTGAAAATCCAGGAGAAGGCCACGTGGAGGTGTCGCGCCGGTTCGTACCCATATCCGCAGCAGGTCTCCAAGGTAAAGAGCCTCTAGTCGATAGATTAATGTAAGTAAGGGAAATATAATAAATTAATGTAGGTAAGGGAAGTCGGCAAATTGGATCCGTAACTTCGGAATAAGGATTGGCTCTGAGGAGCGGGGCGTGTCGGGCTTGGTCGGGAAGCGGGTTTGGCTGACGTGCCGGGCCGTCCTCTGTTCCGAACATTTTCTTTCGAATGCAGAATTCGCCGTAGGAGCGTTTCTCGTGACGAAAAGCAACATTTTTCGTCCAAATTGATTTCTCGTGGAAGAATTTAATCATTCAACAATGCGAATTTGTTGTGTTGAATTAACTAACGTCTCTCTGATCATTTTCGATCCCCGATTCGCCGTAACAGCGATTTTCTTGTCGAAAAGTTACAGTTTTAATCAAGATGAATTTTTCATGCCAGAATTTCACATGATATGGCGAGTTTTTGTTCGATGTCGTATTTCTGTTCGCTTTCGAATCCGAATTCGCGGTTTTTAGCGTTTTTGGCGTCGAAAAGCTACAATTTTGATCAAAATCGAATTCTCGTGGCAGAATTCGACGTAACTCGCGTGTATCAGGTTGAAAACGTAACTCTCAATGATATGAAAGCAGAATTCGCCGAAACTGCGATTTTCGTGCCGAAATGCTATTACATTCTAACTTCTCAAATTAATTTTTTTTCTCATAAATTTGACGTAACAGTTCGTATTTGTGGTTTATAGCGTTTTTCTTATCTTTTTTCTTGTACAATTTTTCTTTATAATTGTGTTTGTAATTGCTTCATTTTTTTCATATTTGATTTTTCTTTTTGGAATTCTTCTAATCATTAGTAGTAATTATAGAACCTTATTCTCAATTATTTCGTAATGATAGTCGACCCTAATATTTGTACACTGGTTTTAATATTCTAATGATTTTACAATTTTTTCATGTTTATACGTTTTGTTCAATATTATGAAACCTATTGTTGAGAGACTCTATTATTATTCTATACAAGTGGTAAGAAAATTATGGTCCTCAGAGAAATGGAAGTGTTATAATCTTTAGAATTGTGCACTATTAAAATGACTATATCTTCGAAGATAAAAGAAATGCACATCATTTTCTGAATTTCTGCATGTTGGAAACATTGCTCTTTACACTCAATTTTATTCAAAAAGTTTTAGTAAACTCTTAATTCTATAATTCCTCTCATTATGTGTATATTATATATAAAAAAACATATTAGATAGATATCATATTTTCCTCTATATGGAACGATTATATCCAATTTCAAAATTTTCACCGATATTGAGTGGTAAAATTGTAAATTCTAAATTTGTCGTTGAATCCCAATATAATCTACTTCTATCTAAACTTTCAAATGTTAAACTATCATCTCGAAACATGTGTATCTCCATCATCCTTAATTAAATTGTCGAGATTTAAAATCTTATTTAAATAAAATGATTATTTCATGAGAAATTAATATCAATCTTATTATCAAAGCTTACTATTTTAACTTGTTCATCCTGTTATGTGATATGTTAATGTTAAAGTACTTTTGATACTCATAAATCATTTTAATCTAAATTAATATTCACAATTAAATTTTTCTGACAATCTTATATCTTATTTACCAAATTTAATAAATGAACCATAAAAAGCATAAAAATTTACAATAGCATATGAACCGCTAGTCATACAATAATCAGGAATAATACTACTTCATAGTTGGTATGTATTTTTTTTTCTTGGATACGAATACTTCAATTGTCTGTAAACAGATACACGGAATTACATATAATCAAATATTTAGCTAAATCCATACATTTTATATTTATTATTTTCATTGCCCAGTCAACAGGTTATGGCCTAGATTACGAAAGATACTATAAATAATTAAAAAAGTATAGTTAATTTTAAAAAGTACGTAGATCAAATGTGAAATATGATCCTAATAATGATGGAGTATGAATCTATTCGTATTAATAAGCTGAAAAGATTGGAAAATTGGACCTTATGGAAATTTTAAGTGTGCGTTACTTTGAAATCCTGTAGTGCACGGGAAATAGTTATAAGTGAATCATTTTTTTTGTAGCAGGAGATAATGCGGCAAATGCGCTGCCTGGATAAAACTCGACAGCATAATCGCTAAATCAGTGGATGAAAAGCCACTTTTGCATATTATCAACTGTGAATCGGCTAAGAATATGGAAAAAGTTGGAGTCTGTTTACGAACAAAAAACTTATGCTAGTGTGCACATAGTGTTGCAGAAATGATACCAGAAGGAACCGAAGATGTCTCTACTCACTTCGTAAAACTCGAGAATCTTATACATCGTTTATAAATTCTGGGCGAGAAACTTTCAAATCAAATAATTATTATTAAAATACTCATGACATTGCCTCTGTCATTCAAATACTTTATGTATCGGAATCTCAACTTAGTGAAAGAACTCTCACAAATCTTATTTCAAGACTCATTTTTGAGGAAACAAGGACGAAGAAAGGGCAGAGATCATTTCTTTTATTGCCAGTAAGTATAAATATAAAAAAAAAATTTAAAAAAGATTAAATTATTGCATTATTGCCATAAAAAAGGGCATTGGAACAAAGGATCTGAAAAGAAACTAAAAAGCAGCAACATTAAACGAAAAGTACACAGAAAGAAAAGTAAAAGCATTCATTGGAGCATTCATCTGCAGAATATAATTTAGAAATATCCAGTGATGCATGGCACATGGATTCGGGTGCGACTGAATCAAATCGTCGCGAGTGGTTCTCGTCATATAAAAAATTTAACACGGTAGAGATATTAAAATTATTACATAAGATAGGCGATGGAAAATGTATTCAAGCAATTGGATCAGGAGATATTCTGACATTCTTGTTTTCAATGGAAAAGAATGGGTGCAAAAATATTTTAGTAATGCTTTTCACGTATTAGAATTGCGTTTCAATCTTTTTTCGGCGGGTGCAGTTCTTGACAAGGGACTATACTGACAATACTCCGACGAAAAATGCATATTCATGAAGAATGGAAATATTGTTGCAGTGGAAGAAAGAAAAGTTATTCATAATAAGTTATTCATAATGAAATTTAGACGAGCATCAGGCAAATGTGGCAGGGTGGCAGGAATCTTTAAAAAATTCTTTTTTCTCCTGGCAGAAATAAATGGTTCATCAGAATGTGGATCAAGTGAAGAAAATTCTAAGATTCGAGAAAATCATTTTTAAGGATCAAAAGTTTTGTTCCGATCTGTCCTTGATATATAATAACAAAATTAATTTATTACAAAGTTCTATTTTAAAACGATCAAGAGCAAAGTTTATATGTTAATAAAGATTTATGTTTATTACTGAATTCTCAAGGTTCTATTCGTTCGAAATTACGAAATTCAAAAGTTCGAAAAATTGAGATACGTATATAATATAATATAAATAATTTTTTTTTCTATTTTTTCTTCTATTAAAATTGCTATAGAAAGATTGTTTTGATCTATCATTTAAGTATCACAGTATAAGATCGTATTTGAGATAATAGCATTTTAAATTTTAATATAAAACAAACATATTATATTTGTTTTATACTTAATCTTTTAATGATAAATTAGTTTTATCTGTTTTTTTATTATTATATATTAAAATCGTGTAAAATATTATTTATAAATTGCTTAATATAATAGTATTATATTAATATTATACATATAATATAAATAATATAAATAATATAAATAATTTTTTTTCTATTTTTTTTGTCTATTAAGACTGCTATAGAAAGATTATTTTGATCTATCATTTAAATATCATAGATAAGATTGTATTTGAGATATAATAGTATTATATTAATATTATACATATGTATAATATTTTTATACAAAATATTATGTTATATTATATTATATATTATTTATGTTTAGAAAAAGAACTTCGATTATTCGAATTGATTATTATCAGTTATCCAAATTACAAATTCAAATATAGAATGAATAATTTAATTTAGTGTATTTTACAATGTTTAAGATCCAGGATACATATCACCATATTAATTATTGTTTACTATATTTAAAATTTTTCTTTTATTAAATGAATATTTTTTTATGTAATATTTGAAAGTTATGTAATATTTGATTTCTAGTTATTTTACGATATGTTCACAAATTTGATAAAAATACTTCTTAACCGATTATTTGAAAATCTGCATATTTGAATGGATTTCTTTCTCAGTTAATCCGAATAATCGATATTTTATTGTTAATTTTCGATCGTGGGAATCATTATTTGATATTTGATACTATCATCAAATAAATATCGAATATATGAATATTTGTGCAATTTTTATATATCATATATATAAAATATAAACAAAATTTATTCAAAATAATATATTATGATACCAATAGAATATAACATATAACATAGAATAGTGTATAATATATATATAATATATAACATTATATTATATAATATTTATCACTACTATTTGTAATTTGCATTATAATATCTAATAATAATATTTTTTATGTTTCAACTATCAATTAATATATTTATTTAATTTTAAATACATTAATGTTGAAAATTTTCTCTCAATATCACAAACTTTTATTTTGAATTCAATATTTGAATCAATTAATTAAAGTATTATTAACTATTATTTAAATAAATATAAATATATTTAAATATATAATATACAAAAATATAATACATATATTTATAGATACTTTATAATAAAGTATATTTAGATAATTTAAATATATTTAGGTATATATTTAAATATATTTAGTTATAATAAAGTATTATTTAGATAATATTTCGAATTTTAAAATATATATTATATTATAATATATATAATATATAATATATATAAATATATTTTATAATATTTATAAATTAATATATTTATTTATTACACATTTTTTTATTGCAAATATATACAAGTATTATTTTCAAATATTTGTAATTTCAGATTTCATCATTTTTTATGATCACATACTTCTCACATAATGAACACTATTAATCAAACTATTCACTTGAATTTCATTTTATTACCAACAATCTTATGTAATTGAATATTGTATAATAATATTATATTAAAAAACAATATGATTTTGTATGAAATCAATTTCATGTATATATATATATTTCTTTTTAAAATTTATATATTTAAAATAATTTTTAAATGAATGTGCATGTGCGCGTGTGCGTGCGTACATATATGTTATGATTCACAATGATATCATGCAAAAATATGATAATCTAATAAAATTTTCTAAATGAGATAAATAAGTATTAAAAATTATTATTTAATTGTACTAAAAAATACATATTATGTAAAAAAAATACGCAAAATAAAAAATATATTTTTAGAATCTTAATCATAATGTAAATTCTTGTCTTGATCTCATTGATTTATCTTATACATATTTTGTCTATTAAAATACATATTTACATAAACATTCGCAGTATAGTAATATACTTTATAAACAAAATTTAATAAAATAATTTATTTAAGAATATGAATAATAGTAATTTATAGATCATTATTATTTATATTACATGTTAGATCAAATGACGGATAATTTTGTGATGTGATTGCTACAGGGTTTTTGGAATTTGTCAATTCGAAGATTTATTTTCAAAAAATTACCAATTTTAAATTTGAAAGTTTCCTAATTCATAAATTAGCAATATGTCACTATAAGATCAAATGACTAAGTCCAAATTACTTGTGAATCTTGGTAATTATTCATGTATGGCTAACCTCATATATTCCTTTTCCAAAATACATTCCATAATAATATTTCGTACAATAAATTTATTTAATGAATTTGATTCGTTTTTTTATTTCTTCAATCCTTCCAGCTAGTTATTAAAAAAATCTTAGTTACTCTATGTGTTAAATCAAATCTTTATAAGCCAATTTCAAAAAATCTATGGGATTGAAGAATTAACACTATATATAACATATATAGATTAATTGAATGAAGAATATTTTGTTGCTATTTATCGCTTATATATTCCAGACATTCAAATTTTATACATATAAAATGTAAATATAAGTACTATATGTACATAGAAAATATTTTTTCCTTTATAATAAAATAAGATTTGGTTAATATTTTTGTTAATTATTTAGAATAAAAGATTTTTGTCGATATAATAATTCTAATTTTAATAATTCTTGAATATATTGTAAAGAAGAAAATTTTGAATTTTTTTATAACTAGATATTAGTTTTCGATTTTAAAATACATTTGTTAAAAAGTATTATGCTAAAAAATATTCATAACTATTTATAATTATTAAATTGGATATTGCAAATATTTTTATAAAAAATAGATTTATGATAAATATTTATTTCGTGATTCAAAACTATATTTTTTATTTTGCATATTTAACATATTGTATATTATATTGTATATTTTTTTCATGTTGTGCGCATTTTTTGTATTTATTATATCAAGTATTAATAATATAATAATTTTTATTTATCTTATCGATTATAAAATAACTATCTCGCTTAGAAATTTAACCATTGTAAATGATAATATATATATATATTATAATATATAAATATATAAATAATATATAATATAATATATATATTATAATATATAAATATTGATATTTATAAGAAATATAAATATATGTTAAATATCAGTATATTTACTTTCATCGAAAACCTTTGCTACGCAAGCGACATTGTAATACGATACAGTTGCCCACCTGTGTTCTCGCTCTTTTACTGTCTCGCTCTATCTAATAAAAAATTTAAAATGCTTATAACTCGTTAATTAAGCCGTATCGGAAATATGTATATATATCGTTTCTTTTTTCATCGTTTTTATATCTAAAATCCAAAGGTGTCAAACATTTTTATTAACACCCTATATTTTATATTACATATCTAATATAAAATATATATAATATATTTGAATCAATAATTATAGAAGTTATTAATAAACGAGTTTATTAATAAAAAAAATATATATATACATATACACATATATTTAGATACATATATATTATACATAGATATTTATATATTATATATAAAGATTTCCATATTCTTCATATTTTTTCAAATTTCAAATTAAAAATATCTAATATTTAAAATGGAAAAAAATATCTGGATTATAATAAAATAGTCATTTGTTGATAATTTGTTACATTTAAAATAATATCTATTATATTTAAGTAATTGTTTGTTATATTCTAAGATGTTTAAATAAGATGTTTAAGAATTTCATATTTTTATTAGGTATTATTAATTTTCTTTATTCCCAGAATATAAAAGATAAAATATTAGAGAAAATTAAAATATTTTATCAAATTCTTTTTCATACAATAAATTTTAAAAAAGAAATGGTTTTTCATGAATAAATTTTGAATAATTGGAACTAAAAAAATTTGAACTAAAGTTAAAATCATTTGATTTATAATTATGTAAATTATAGAATGAGATATTATTTTTTTTTTAAACATGGGTTCCGTCACATTTTGCACAGTTGTACACAGACACCTTACGCAACCGATCGTGATATCTTGGTCTCTTGTTGCAATCTAATTATTTATCTTTCGCAATTGATCAATTTTTGAAAATTATTCAATTCACTTATAACTTGAAGAACGATAAGTGATGCAGTAACCATACTTTTCTCATTCGAAGAATTCTTATGAACATCTTGGTGTGTATTGGTTGCATGAAAATCTCTAAAGTACTATATAAAGGCATCTTAAGGGCATGTTGTCGAGACTGCATTAGAGAATTGATCTGCATTGATGAAATAATCTCTGATGTGAAACAATACGGTGCAAAATTATGACTTTTTAATGATTCGTAAATATTTATATTATTAGGATTATATCAAAATAATAAGGTTTATCCTACAGTATATAAAGAATTATTTCTTTTTAAATATGAAAAAGTAATGATATTGAAGATTGATTATATTTTATTTAATTATGATTGTCGATCATTATGAGATATTTTCGCTAAAATAAGAATATTTTTTTAATTTATAAATATTTGTGATATAGAATTTTTAATTAAAAAACGAATAATTAAACTTTTTACAATTTTAACATATCATTAATTAAAAATAAAATTATATATGCATATAAATATAAATAGATATTTTATTTATTAATATTATTTTATTTCATCTGATATTATAATAAAAAATAAAAAAAATAAAATAACGAATTATTTTTTATATTATTTTTATACATATTTTATTACTATTTAATATAACAAGAAATATTTTTCATATTCATTCACATTAATTTTTATTGTTATTATTATAATATCGAATATAATCACACACATACACACACATACACAAACTATAAAATATTGTAATCATTTTTAATAATTTTATTCAACATAATATTTCTATTCTCTACAAATATTAAGATATATTTTGATTATATTGATTTGATAAATATCATTATAAATATTTCTTCTCAATAAAATAAAAAAAAATCAATTCTCTCGAATTAAAAAGACGAAAAATTTCATTTGAATTTTCTTTTCCATAGCAAAGATAACTCGAAATTCATAAAATTCATTGACATAAAATGGATTGCGTAGATATATTAAGAAACAACAGCAGGTTACTAATCTCTTGGCAACTTCATTTCACGACTTTGCAAAATAATTCGTGCAACGGATAGAAGTTGATTATATTTAGTTAAACATGTGCAGGTATAATTTATGCAGGTATACACTTAACGTCTACGAAACAAAACAATCTGCATTTTATTTTTGCGATCTTTTGATGTCTCAAACAATATTCATAATTAAAACATAAATGTTGAAAAATTTTTAAAAAATTGATTTCGTAATTTAATGTAGAATAAAAGAATTTATTTAAAGCGATAATGTTTTAAAAATATACTTCAAATTACAAAAATTAATTTATGAATAAAAAATATTTTGTTTAAGATATTAAAAATAAAAAATAAAGATGAGGAGTGAATTCGTAAAATTGAAAGATGAATATCAAATATTTTCAATATTTTTTTTAAAATGATTATTAAATGAAATAAAAAAAAATATATACTATAAAGAAAATATATACTACATACAAAAATAAAGAAGAAATTTACGTATGTATATCAATCAAATGAAAATTAAAATGAAAATTAGAGATAGAATTATGTTAATAGAGAAAATATTTAAAAAAAAAATGATTTGGTAGTTTTATTTTTTAAAAAATTTGTAATAATAAAAAGTTATAATGACAAACAAATTGTTATTATTATTTTAATATCAAATATGTTAGTATTATTTTATTTATATTTCATGAATCAAAAATTTAATACAATATTTTTCTAAAATGTTAAATGATTATCATGTAATCTTTGTGTTTTCTTATTAGATATAATAAAGTTAAGTAATAATCACAATAAATTATACTTTTTATTTATATTCCAGAATAGCTTATTTAATTTAGCAATTAAATTTACTTCAAAGAGAGAGAATAATTTTGTAACTAACTTAAATTCAAGTGTCTAAATCTTAATATTAATAATAATTTTCATAAAAAATAAAAATATGATTATTTATCTCATATTATCAAAATATTTATTATATCAAAAAAAAATCGAAATTTCTTAATGAAGTTTATTATAATATGTATTAGCTATAAATTTTATTTTAAAATAAAAAAGAAAAATCGTTTTCGATCATTTTGCGATAATTCATGTAATTCATAAATTATAGATAATTGAATAAATAATCATTTAATTAATAATAACGATATGAATATAATACATAACGAAATTATATTGTCAACTAAAATATCATATTGTAAAATAATATATACTAATTAATAAACTCACCATGAATTTCCGCATGAATAAATCCTCAGCAATCTTGTTGCTGAATAAACATAAAACTGATAATTATAATCGATAGAATAGTTAGAAATATGCAAAATTTCTTTTGAAAAACTGGGAAAATCAAGACTAAGCAAAAATGAGTAAAACAATGAGTATCAGATGCGAGTATGAGATTTCTATATTTCACATAAAATTGATATTAAGATAAAATCACGGGGTTAATAAAGAAAAAAATATAACAAATGCAATTATTTTTGATAATTATAATAGATCATGATAAATTGTAATTATATTACAAAATAACAATAATAAAAGAAATATATAGAATTTATATTCGTAATCGAATTTTATAAAATAATATAATAGAAAACTTTTTCAAACTTTTACTAATAAGATATGGATCAGAAATTGAAAAAAATTATTTTTAAATATCATATACTTGATTTGAAATATTTTTTAATCAATAGTTTAAAAATATTTTAAACTAAAATATTTACGAAATAGATACAAACAATTTTTATTTCTTCAAAGTTATTGATAATTAATATATTTAATTATTTTACTTTTACTATTTCTCAATAAATCGATAAAAAAATAGAAATTAAACTCATTAGAAATATTAAATAAAGTTATAAAGATATCAAAAGATATATTGAAAAAAAATCAAAGTTTTGAAATCATCATGTTCGCAAGTATTTATTGCTCGCAAAATTTATAAACAGTTTACTGTTTTCTGCTATTATTACTCGCAGATTTATATTAAGATTTATATAAACAAAGGATGATATTATCTGAAAAAACGTTTTTGAAAATTTAGTCATATTTATAATTATATATTTTGACACACTTCAGCCTGGTTGGAGGAAATCCCGATTTCAAAGATGATATTCCAAACATGGTTGACTCAACAATAACCAACATTATTTTAATTTGTTTGAAAAATTTTCCTCTAATTTGAGATATCAGGTACTAATCACAATATTATTGGTTATTATATACATGGAGAAATTGAGATCTTTTTAATTGAACTAGGAAGGAGGACATAAGTTTCACTTCAAATAGAGTTTCATTGTGAACAAATCGTTTTCTGACTGTCAAATAATTAGATAATTTGTGAACACATCGTGCTCTATCTGTGATATGATTATCTATTATCTATTTATCCGATTATCGTCAATTATCGTCACATACATATTTACTGGACATTATGAGAGACTCAGCTCTTTTGCAGGCATATATATCGCATTTATAATCGCACTATATCATCATGAAAAAAATACATCGATAGTAAGCAATTTCTTCATATAACATAATCTCGGAAGAGTATTCGACATATGTATCCATGCAATATATATCCATGTATCTTAGCAATCCATTATAATTTTATTATTATTACTGCGGGGACGAACATATCACAAATCATATTGTTTAAGATTCTTTTAGAATCTTTTCTTCTTAAGAATTTATATATTTTCAGAGATTTTTTTCCAAACAAAATTTTAATATTTGCTAGAAATTTCAATATTTTTATGAATTTCAATATGATGTAAGTTCTATGATGTAAGTTATTGATTATCACGAATTATGTTTTCGTAAAGTTTTTCATTTTTAAAGCATTATGATTATTGATAGTTTGTTTGAAAAATTAAATTCTTATAAATTTTAATATCGTATCAATGTGAAAATTTATTAATATTATAGAATAATAATTAATAATAGTAAATTATTATAATAGAATAAAAATAAAACTTTTATGATTAAATCAAGACTAATGTAATTTGATATATTTCACTATATTTGATATATTTCTTTATTTAAAATTTTTTCAATTTGTTTTCAAAATAATTTATTTGTCAAAATTATCGTTTCTTATTTATCTAACAACTTATTTTCTAGAATTATTTTATCTTGATAAAATGTATTTTAAAATATTCAAAGCATGAATATGTATTAAAATTATAGATATATTTATAATTATAATATATTTCTATATTTTCTTTGTTTCACTTTCTAATATTCTATTCAAAAAATCTTTCTGCATATATTGTACGCTATATACAGAAAAAGATGCAAACATGCAAGAAATCGATGACTAATAAATAACCATCAATCGAAATATTATCAAAGTAATATATACAATTGATATTATGCTATCGTTTACCAGAACTATTTATTACATGAATTATCATACGATAGTATTTAATATTTAGTATTTAATATTTTCTCGGCTAATTAATTGTCTCTTGGCTTTCTAGACTTCAAATGAACTGATAAATTTGTGTATTAAAAGAAAATAATAATTCATGATAATAATTTTATGCTTTTGATTGTTTGTCTCATCGATTCTATAATAACGATAATCCGCTAAAGATGCGCGCAATGATGATATTTTATTATCATAATTACAATATTATCATAATATAGTATTGATTGAACTTTGCACCCTCGATTATCTCGAGTTATATTCACTTCATTTGAATCGCTTAGCAACAGTTAGATTATTGAATTTTTAAACAAGATAATGTTTTTCTTTTAAAATCAAAATTTCAAGTTATTTAAACGCAAAGAATAATATTTTTATATTATAATGAAAAATAAAAATTGGAGATTTATTCCATAAATATATATTAAATTTTTTGAAGAAAAAAATTAATAATAAAATATATAAAATAATTTTAAATAATTTTATATTATATATAATATAATATAATATATCAATAAATCTAAATATTGTTTGATAATAAAATTACAGCGCGATTGGAAACTTTTGCGATTGCTATATAACTTTCATATAACGATTCAATATTTAAATCATATCACATCATTCAATAAGAAAAATTAAAATATTTTTTAATATAAAGAATATTAGAATATATAAGTTTTAAAAATAAATCATTTTTACGAAAAATAATCTGATTAATAAATCTATTTTGAAATTAATGTTACTTTTTCATTTTTTACAATTTCGAATTTATTTTTAAAAATTTTTGTAAATAAATATTTAGAAAATGTATAAAAATTAAATTTGTTTTCTTAAATTATGTATTTTTTAATATACTAATTTTTAATATACTATTTTTTAATATACTAATCAATATTATAATGATATTACTGAGCTATTTAGTCAAAGATTATTTTAAAATATATTAATAAAAAATATAGTATATAACTTAAAATATATAATACATTTATAATTCGTATTTTTCATAAAAAATTCAAGCATGAAATCTTGGATTCTTTACATTTGGAAAGTATGTTAAACGGCATTTTTTAATTGCGCTTTTTTTTCTTCTTGTTTGTGATTTATCTTTGAGTTAATTATATATAGATCAATATCGAATCTACATCACAATGCATGCTTAATTTCATAATTTTTATAAATACTCGATTTTGTTTTTATTTCTTTCATAATTTTTTTTTCATTCGAAAATTGCGATAAATTATATATTACATTATATGATTATATACAACATTATATAAATTATATATAACATTAATAAATAATATTATCTATACGAAACTACTTGTTTCTCTTTTTAGTATTGATTGTAGTAATAATTTGATTTATTGTAATTCATTAAATATATATCAACAATTGTGGGATATGTATATGAATTTTAATTTTATGCCAAGATCCTAAATTTTTTTATATTTCAGTTTATAAGATTTATTTTTTATTTTTTTTTATTATATAAATTAAATAAAAACCGAATTTGTAAAAAGATATTTTATATTAAAAGAAAAATTAAATATATTGACAACTTTTTATATTTTTCTTTGTTTGAAATTTTGTATACTTTTTCTTTGTTAAAATATTTTTTAATGATGAAAAATATAATTATATATAATAATGTATATTTTTTCTTTATTAAAACATTTTTTAATGATAAAATATAATTAATATATATAATTATATATATTAATATAATTAATTTTTGAAATAGTTTAAAAGATAAAATATTGCTTAGATTAAAATTCCAATTTTTTTTTATTTTAATTCTATATTTTATAATCATTTCAAAAGAAATTTTTTTCTTTTTCATCTTCCTTTTTTTTCATTTTATTAGTAATATATAACATAATTATAACATAATAATTTAATTTAAAATTATTTCTTGTTTTGTATCTTTGAAATTGACGTTAAAGACCTATAAAATAACTAAAATTTAATTCCTTTTCTTCTTTTTATATATATATATTTTATATATATATATTATATTTTATATATATATATTTTATATATATATATATATATATATATATATATATATATATTTTATATATATATATATTGTTTCTCTAAATCTAATCTAAATTTAAAAAAAATTTAAAATTTAAAATAAATCGTGTTGAGATCATTGCACATTATTGATCGTTGTATGAATTTTTCGTTCATAATAATTTATATATAGTTTTTCACTTAGATAAGAATTTCGTATCATTAATCTATTTCTTCTTGTAATTATTTTTAATAAGTGCGGTAATCAGCATGAAACTGTATTAAATACGTTCTATAAATCAAAATCTTCTAATCTCTTCTTAGATTTCCTGTAATCCTTTTTTATATATATTTTTTACATATAATTTATTAAATATAAAATATAAAAATTATAAACATTATTGAAATTATAATTGTTTTTTATTGAAATTTGTTCTAAAATTTTTTAGTTTTATCTCTTTTTTTTTCAATTCTTTTTAACAAGAAAAAATCCCAAATTCGGTTGAAAAAATTATGAAACTTTGGAGATATATCCTTATATATAATTGAACAATTTTTTTCCTGCTTGAAATTACTTCAAGAAGGAAATGAACTTAAAAATTTTATTTTTAAATTATTTTTCGATTTTATCTTAAAATCAAACTATAAGATATACGAAAAAATATTTTCAAATAAAAGTTTTTTTTCATAAGAACATCTGATAAAAAAAGATTTTATACAATTGTTATTTTTTATTATACAATATTTTATTATACAATTAATTTAAAAAATTATAAACAAAAAAATTAATTTTTTTTAACTTGTTTTTCAATATAAAATTTTAATTAATAGCATAAATAATTGTGATAATATAAAAAAATATTTTTCTTTTTTAATAAGTATTTTGGCATGTTGATTTTTATTGCTAAATTTTTAAAAATAGAAAAATTTATATTATATACTTTTATCTTTTACTAAATATCGAATCAACATACTAGATAAATGTTAATAATTATTTTATGAGATCTTTTTATTCTTAATATAATCAGACTTCTTTATTTTTTTGTAGATAATAAAGGGATTCAATAACGAGTAAATAACAGTGAAGTGAATAACAATGAACATACAAGTAATATAAATAATATTATGAATTATTCTACATGAAAATAAAATTCTTTAGAAAAGTGTTGTAATAGAAATTTATTACCATGCACATCGTAATAACATGATCAGCGTATATTAAATAAAACGGTCATCCGAAATCTTGTTACAATGAATTCTAACGAATTTTTAAAATTATTTGATTTTTCATCATCATATGTTTAATCATGCGTAAGTAAATACTTTATAATATTTTTAAGACGATTAAATTGATTATAAATAAGAAACTATAACTTGATAATATTATTTCATGGATATAGATTTATGTTATAATTATATAATATAACAAGATAATAAAATTTCTATATAAAATTCTTCTATATGTATATAAGTTCTCTATATGCAAAACCGTATTAAGCATATTAAGCACATTACATATAATTTTTATAATTTTCTCGATATTATAAATATTTCTATATAGATACTATTTTGTAATGTAAATGGGCAAAAACCAAGAGTTTAATAATAAAACACTTTGAGATCCCGTATTTAAGATAGATAAACATTTGTTAATCATTTATTAAATAGTTTTTTAAAATTAATTATTAAAGATATAAAGACATATCATCTAACATAAATTTTCTATAATTGAAATAAAGATTGTCCTACGCATAAATCGAAATCAACATTTTGTTCTTTTAGAACAATAAAAAGTAAAAAGAGAAATTTGCAGGAAGGTTTATTGTAACACTTTCTGATAATATATGATATATAAAAAAAAAAAAATAAAGAAGTTAAGTATTAGGATGTCCCATAAGTTTCTTTCTTTTTCTAAAATTGTTGAGGTTTATTTGAAAAATATTCCTCGAGGTACATTTTTATTTTGCTTATGGAATCATTTATTATAGAGAGAATTTTTTTAATAACAAAAATAAGTAATATTCGGATAGAATAAGATCTAGAGTACAGAAGATGCAATAAAATATCAAACTGTAACAGCTTTTTTCTTACAGTTAATACAACATGCGGCTTTGTTATAATGACTTCGTTGATTCATTAATTTTGGCCGTTTTTCTGCTATAGAGTTTCAATTTATCAAGCTGATTGCAATATATTCCAAAATTGATAGTTTCACTTTGAGAAAGAAACTCAGTAGTAGAAACTCAATCCCACAAAATGAATAAAAGAACTTTTTTTAAGTGAAATCCAGGCTTCATAATAGTTAAAGGTCTATTGTCCTTAAATCAAGTACATTTTCGATGCATATTTTGATCTAAGTTTTCTAGTGACAAGTTTCTTTAAAAAAGAATTTCTTTCATGTCGGAAAAGGAAATTGTATGTAAAGACGCGGTCTCTGTCAATAGCTATGGAATTTCAGCTTCACATTGACATATCCCATCTTGATCAGGTAATTATCTACCGTTTACCTGAAAATGTTAATGACATCCACTATCTTTTGCACATTATATTGCAGATTTTCAGCGAGTATGGCTTTAAAGTATTCGTCGTTGCTAGGCAATCTTGTTGTAACCTGTTATTACAACCTTCATTTTTCAAGTCAAAATTGTCAATTCTAAACCTTTTAAACCAATTGCGAATGGTTGTAATAATTGTAGCATCACTTCCGTAAACAGTATAAATTTTGTCTGTATTATCATTTGCATTATTATCTTTTTTTAAAGTAATAAAGCATATACAGTTAAAATCATTCCTAGCGTGGTGCGAAAGAAACTTATGAAATATAATATATTAAAAATAAAAAGTATAATTAATATTTTTAATAGTATTTAATTAATATTTCTTATAAAAAATTTATATAAGTTTTTTTTTTTTCTATTTTTATGTAATATGTTGATCTAATATTTAATAAAAGACAAGAGTACATACTATATATAACTATATATACTACTACTATATATATATACTACTACTACTATATATAACTATATATATATAAACTATATATACTACATATTATATATAAATATATATTTATAATATATATAATATATAATATATAACATAAATTTCTTTATTTTCGAAAATTTACCAACGAAATACAGCAATAAATAAAGCTATTTATTAAAAACAAAATTATATTCAATATTTATATTTATATTCAATATTTCCATATATTATTACATAGTTATTTAAACTATTGATTAAAATTTTATATTAAAAAATTTAAAAAAATTTTTTATTTTTAATTTTTTGTTTATAATTTTTTTAATTAAATAAACAATTAAGAAATATTTTATCAGATAATAATTATTAATTATAATATTAATTATTAATTATTATAATAAAAGAAACTGTTTTTTTGTATGAAATTTTTTTTATATTTTTTTCGGAATTATAACATAAAATCGGAAAATTTTTGAGGATTGATTTTATCCTTTTAAAATGATTTTAAATTAAGTGATTGATTTTTTTCATTTCGACTTCATCAGCTTTTAAAACATTAAATAAATTAATAATTTTTTTAAAATTCATTAAACAAAAGAATATAACATAGAATCACTGATTAAAAAAAATTTTTTAATATATTAAAAATATTTAAAACGTGATGATAAATAAAAATTAAATATTCAATTTTAATATTATAAAATTTTTATAAAATTTATAATTAGATTATAATTACATTACTAAATATTTTTTTTAATTATTATTTTAATTTTTTAATTTAAATTTGTTAGTCTTTTGTTATTTTTAAAATAATATAAAAATAAAGTAAAAATTTCTTTTAATATTAAGCAATAGTATTGAGACAAATTTTTTGTTTTCTAGTATTTAAGGAATATAACAGTGTGATATTTGTGGAAAAGTTGATTGACTAAAATAAGCATAGATTAATAAAAAAAAATATTATTTATTAAGTTCTAAGCAATTTAAGTTTATATTAGATGAAGTGAGATGGAAATAGAAAAGAAGAAATCGAAAAAAGACTTTTTTATTTGAGACTTTTTTTCAAATACACAGAATTCAAAAAGTTATCAAGTACAAGCGAAATTAATTATTTCTATATGTGAATTAATTGATAGAAAACAATTCAATATGTGAAAATAAATAGAAAACATAAAATAAATTTTTTTCATTTTCAAAAATAAGTTTTCAAGAAAATTGACTTTGAAAATTTGTTAGTATGACTATAAATGTTCCATCTCGATTTTCACAAAAAGAAGATTTAACTTACTCATTCGTATTATTGAAAGTTTATTTGTATATGAAAAATTTTCGTACTTAATTTGCTCGAAAACAAAACCTCAAATTTATATTCTGCATTATTGAAATTACAAAAAAAAAAAACATATATGAAAAAGAAAAAAGAGGAATTATAAAAAAATTGATTAATTAAAATAAAAGGATATGTTGTATCGCCACAGCTAGTTCATTCAGCTTTGGAACCCAAAATACATGAAAGTTAATTTATAATATGACTGCGATAAAATTTTTTTTGAGTAAAAATTTTTTAAAATGTTTTTTAATAATAAACCAGATATCTCAAGATATCTCCGTTTCTATATTCTATATAAATTTGTAGGCTATATAAATTATATTAATAATTCTATATTAATTTTTAAATTGTCATGACGATTTCGAAATTTCGCGGATTTCATTTTGGACATTATCCCACTCTTTCCATTAGAAATATTCGACAAGGACCTCGAAAAGGACCTCGAAAAAAACCTCGAAAATAACTTTGATTGATTTTTAAAAAAAAATCAAGATCATCAATCAGGAATGCTATGAGACAAACGAAACGAACGAAATTTGCAATGCAAAAATAAAACATATTCAATTATCGCAAAAACAAAATCGATTAGTATCATTCGCAAAAAAACTCATTTCAATATCAACAGCACTTATTTCTTATTAATAGACTGCCATTATTTCAATAAAATTCAGCATCGCTAAGTTAAAATTGAATTATTAAAAGCGTTACATCAACATACATACAATTTGAACCTTTTTTAACAAAATATAAAAATTTTCTTTTTATATTTATTATTTTATATTTATTATTTTCGACTTAATTTTTCATATAAAATCATTTCTTTCATGATTGTATTACTATCCGTGGGATAGCTTTTATAATTAAATAGTAATAATAGCTTTTTTATTAAATAGTTTATAATAAATTACTTTTTTATTTTTGATATTTATATATTGTACGTTATATATATATTAATACGTTATAAAATATTTCTGTTGATTCATATATACTTAAGCATAGAAATCAAAATTATACCTGTGATTTATAGTTTTTCGTTATTCATTAATATTTATTAAGTTAAAAATCACATTAAATAATGTTTACTTTGAAACGAAATAAATTTTATTTAAAATCTTTTTTAATACGTTGTGAAATAATTAAATAAAAACTTTTTAGCTGATGGTTTGGAAGATAATTATAATTAAAAAGGAACAAATATTCTATAAGTATAATATTCTTTAAGTAGATAAGACATATTTTTCTTATTTGTTTAATAATATATTGTTCGACTAATTAAATATTCCATTAGCTTCTGTTATTAATTTATAGAAAATTGTGTAATCAATCGTTTCATTAATTATATTATCAGGATAATTCATCATTACTTCATATGACAATTTAAATAACTTTTTTAAAATTTTTTTTAATATTAGTAAAATTTATTTAACTAATATATATATATAAAGAATGGAAATATTAATACAGTTCTTCATGAGTATAGTAAAAAATATTCAGCAAATTGAATATAGCATATTAAATAATAACATTACAATATACAATACATATACAATAATAACATTAATATATATTCCATTTACATATATTCCAGAATTTTGAAGAAATATAAAATTTTCTGCTTTTATTCGTAAGTTCCGAATGTTGTTTGATATCGTAACAATTTATTTTGTGAAGAATCTATTATAATTCTTATGAAAGTATTTCTGTCTCTTGTTTCACAGAAGGCTTTAAGCAGGCCTCGAAGATATCTATCCATTTACATATTCAATTTACATATGAACCATTATCTATGTTTCTAAGCTAAAGAACTCATTTTTACATGAATCTTTTGCATAAACTCAATAAAACTTATGAATATACACTACATTTATGATTATAGAATATAATGATGCGTTAAGCAATGATTCATCTCATCAAATAAGATCGATCAAACGATATAAGTTAATTCAAACGTTTTACATAAATCGAGTTTTGTGATCATAAATGATTGCAAGTAATTTTTTTATTTTTCATTTTATATTTTGATATTTGCATATAATGATCTAATATATTAATTTAATAATAATATTATGGTTCAAAAAATATAAACTTATTAAAAAGAATGATGAAATCCTGAAAAAATTCAATGATATGCAAAAAATAATGATACAAGTTGAAAAAGAATGATTCTTTGTACAAAAAATATAATTTTAGTATAAAATTTTTTTTTTTAAAGAATGAAGTATGAAGTTAGTGTTATATATAATATTTTCAAATATTTATTTTATAAAAAAATATTATAGATTACTATATACATATGTATGATAATATAGTAATATAGTATATGTATATAATAATAACAGATCTTAGTGAGTGATTGCATTGTAATTATATGATTTGGATTTCTTTTGTTTTTATCCTGTCTTTAACGATGAATTGAATATATATTAGTACAAATATTTATTTTATCGTTTTTTTATAAAGACATTTTAAAGAAATATGTATGTAAGAAAGAATATTCTGATACATAAATAAATCACAATTACGTAAACGAATTATATATTCGATTGCTGACATAAAGTAAACTATTTTCTCTTGTAATTGACTTTCAGTGATTTGAATGATTTTATTATATATTTTTTATATCTTAAAGTGCTTTAACAAGTAAAAGATTATATCATTTTTAAAAAAAAAGGAAATTGATTTTTCTATGATCTACATATCTATCAAAAATTATTTATGTTAAATTATGTAATATTTAATATCATGTTTCAAGTTTTTCTTAAAGTTTGATTTGATTTTTTCCTATTATTAATAATAACCAATATTCAAAAATAAAAATATGTTTATTTTACATTTTTCATCGTATATAATAACAAATGTATGTGAAATCGAAATTATATTATATTATCATTTGAAAATAAAGAATGGAAATACAGTTCTTATAATAATATATAAATGAATATAAATAAATATAGTAAAAAAAATTCAGCAAATCATAATCATATTAAGTAATATATGTATTTAGATCTCTTTTTAGAGAATTAATTTATACAATTTTTCAAACAGGTTTATATTTACAAAGTTACCTTATTTTAAATACAATTTCAAAAACTCACACTAATTTACTTGACAAAAGATCATTAAAATCTTACGTCAAGAATATTTGATATTTTTTTTATATTGTATACTATAATTGTGTACTTATTTTTTATATTTCATATAAAACTCTTTGTATAATATACAATGTAAAAAAAAGATTTTTCTTAAAAAGAAAGAAAAGAGTTACATTTTGGATGCATTTTATTTTACAGTAAGACCATACCTTTATTTATGAAAATCATGTCGATTATGGCGAAAAAAAAATTAGTACTATTCATAAGAATTGAATTGTGTTCTCTGTTCTAAAATAACATTAAGATAATATTTCCAGATAAATTATTTATTAATATTTTGAGATTGATTATTAATATCGTGATTGTCTCGTATGATCTCGTGATTTCTCTATATCACGATATAATGTATCATCACAAGAAATCATAATCTTTTGTTACAATTTTTGCATTTTTTCCCTCTATTTTGTGTTTCTAGACATAATAAACATTTGTATAACATTATATTATAGATATTATTGATAATCCTAGCTATAAACTAGGTTTGTCTTATACTGATTTCATCTTTTCTCGTTATGAATTCATGATAGACTATGATTTAATTAAAAATTTTTTTTTATAAATTTATGTATTTAGATTATGCACATTTAAAATTATATGGAACTGATTTTATTTGATCGATATATATCTAAATTGATTATTTAACATAATATTTTATATAGAAAATTAATTTAATATAGAAAATTATATAGAAAATTAATTTAATATTATATAAAATTAATTTAATTAATTTAATATAATAATATAAAATTAATTTTATATAGAAGAAAATGATGATACAAGAATAATAAAATTTTTTTTTTAAAAGCTTCGTTATGTATTTTTAGATACTTTCATTTAAAATTTTAGGAAATTTCTTTTTTTCTGGATTTTTTGATTTAATTTTATACTAAAGTTTTTTTTAAAATATTAAAAATCTGTTTAATGAAAAACTGAGATTGAAATATGAAAACATAAAAATTCTATCAGCATTAATTGGTAAAGAATATAATAAAAATCAAAAATCTATTTTATTTAAAATTTCAATAATCTTTTGAAATCTTTTAACAAAAAAATTATCTTAAATTATATTTTCAATATTTACTCTTTTCCTTGTTATAGTATCTTTTATCTAATTTTCTCGATTCCAAAATCATGTAGAAAAGACAAGAATTTTAAGAATTTATAATTATGATTTATGGGTAGAAGAAAGATAATCACGTTTCTTTGAATTCAATTCAATTCATTATTGATCGGAACTGTAATAATTTCCCATCGTATCGTAATATGGAACACCGAATAATTCGTGAGCTAATAAATCGTAATAATCCTGATATGTCGGTGTAGACGTATAGAAAATATCGTTAATGTGAACATTAGATAGGAACAAAATACAAGGACTCGTGCTTATAATACAACACATCTGAATCTGCGTTCGTGTGTAGATTAATACACCTGGCATACCGAAAATCTCTTTGAATAGACTGATCCTTTTAAAATACGAATGCATATTCATACATATTCCAGCATCTAACTGATTATTTGTTTCACATACGAATTGTACTTTGCATGACATGTTTATCACAGTAAACGCAATATTTTAAAATTTTTCAAAATTCAAAATTACAAATTTATATTTAAAAAAATTGAAAATTTGAAAAAATTATTCAAACCAAAATTTAAATTTCGAATGAAAATTCGAAACTTGATAAAATCAAAATATCAAAAAATTTGAGATTTCGAAAATCTAAAAATTAAAGTACTTCAAAAATAAAAATTAAGTTAATTATTTAAAGAATATTTTAATTTCTTCAATTTTTTTTTAAATGCTTCATGATTAATAAATAGTTAATAACGAAAAATATCAATAGAAAATCAATTAATTGAAAAAAAGAATAATTAAGTATTATATAAATATTATCAAAACTGAATATTTCTTGATGAGATGATCTTGATGAGATGAAATGATGTTCAGAAACATAGTTTATTTAAATTATTATAATATAATGTGAAAAAATTAAAAATTAAAAAAAGAATAAAAATAGAATAAAAATAAAGATTAAAAAAATAACGCATCTAAAAGTTAATGATTAGAGTCGCTCAGTGATAGGCAAAATTTAATAATTGAAGTTAAATAATAAAATTATTTCGAATAAAATTACTTCAATAAATTACTTCAATAATTTAGTGTTCAAAACACATCAACTATAATAGTTACGAATAAATGTTACTTAAATATTTTAATAAGTAATTACTTAAATATTTTTAAATAATTATTTTTTCATTATGTGTACATATATTAGATTATCTAAAAAATTATTGCGATCATTTGATAAGTATAATTTTTATATATAATAATTATATATAATAATTTTTCACTATGCATCTTAATACGTGAAATAATCTGCAATGCATTAGATACATCCTGTATTTGCATGCATGCGTATAGATGCTGACTTTATGGAATGTGCTTACTGCCGAATATATGTAGCCACGGGACAGCACCGTTCAGTGATTTTGCTTGTGGCATGATTTCATATAACTTCCTAATGATCGTGTTATTTTTTCAAGAATAAATAATTAATTAATAAGAATAAATTAATTATTTTATTTTATGTACAGAATTAATTTTAGGAATATCAAAAAAAAATGGATATTAATTGAATGAACTTTGGTTATAGTTTTTAAAAAATTTTTTATAAAAAAAAATAACTTTAAGTTTAAAATTGCATAATATATAGTAAAACTTGTTTTATATTAAGTTTTTTAAATATTAAAAAATATTTAAAAAATTATTTGATATTGATATTAGGATTTTAATCTTTTCGGTAAATCTACAATGCTTTTAAAAAAATTAATAGAGAATCATCTAATGATTTCATTCAATAGTAACATTGTAACGATTTTGATGAATATGAGCTAATAGCTGGATATTTGTCAAATGTCCTTTGATTCCCAACGAATGATATATTTCATAAAGATGAATGGATTGTATAAGTGGTTACACATGCGAAGCGCGTATCTATTAGAGAGTACGATCTTTTACAAAATCGCAGCAAGTAATCGTGTCCACGATCAGATATGATGAGGTGTTAAAACAAAATTAATGTATTTATATCTAGCGATCGGACTATGATGTATTCATAACGAAATATTCTTAGCAAGTAATAATTTACGGATTAATTACGTGCCCTCAGAAAAATCCCTTTTTGATTCAATTATGAAATCATAATTTCTCGTTAGGATACCCCAATGATCAATAATATCGCGACCTATTTGCGATACTCACCAAATTCGAAAAAATTCCTCGCTTGGTGATTTCTATTCAAAGATCTAAAGATAAACAAAAACAGATCGGTGAATCTCTTTTGGATTCTTCGAACTAGATTAATATTATTTGTCTTTGAATTATCCGCGTTTGGAATATATCACCATTAGGATCGATTCAATTAGTCTGAAGTATATCAGAAATATATAAGTTGGCTAAATGCTCAAAGACAGTCTTCTCAGATAATATCATTCTTTGTTTAGGTTTAATAGAGATCCGCGCATGGTAAGAACAAAAAAAATTTCTTATATGAAAAATTTTTCCGAATAAGCTATTTATAAATTTGGCGAATAATAAATACTCGCGAACGGACACTTTTGATCGATTCTAAATGTACACAAAATAAACACAAAATTGATATAAAAATTGATATAAATTTTTAAGTTTATTTTTTTTGAGGTTTATTTATTAATGAATTAATAATTTAAATTCATTAATAATTTAAATGAATAGCGAAGCGGAAACAGAAAACAACAATCATAATACAATCTCTTATTATTTGTCTCTAAAGATCAATTTCTTGTAACTTAATAAATAAAGTTTGATATTTTTGTATTTATTTGGTTTCTGGAATTGACTCTTCAAAGTTTTGTAAATATAATTATATTAATATATTATATTAATATAATATTTTGTATTGTTAAATTTACCATTATAATAAAAATTAAAATTAAATATTGCAAAAAATCGATATCTTCTTCATTTTATAATATATTTTAAACAATCAAAATATTAAAAATTATTTTTAATAAAAATTATTTTTTATTAACTTTATATTTTATTTTTATTCTAGATGAATTTTATACTTTTCTCAATATATATTATTTATTTATTCGATAATTCAATTGTTTGTATGAGAATATTTATACAATTGCATATTCGTTAATTTAATTTGAAAATTTAAATTTACAATATATGAAGGCATACAAAGGCTCCAGATATTTTCTTTAATTTTTCTTTCAAAACAAAAGTTTTAGGAAATTTTTATTAATGCTATATATAAAAGGATACTATAAAAAAAATCTATGCTATTAAGTCAATGTTTATACGTGTTTATTTGGAGAATATATATATATTAACATTGCTGACCAGTTCCTATTATAGGTCTGTAAAAGACCAGTAAGTGTTTATATAATACATAATATATAATATATAATTATATAATATTACACAATATTATTATTTCAGTTGGTAATTAATTGCTAAATCGCAAAATAATTCAAAAGATATGCGTTGAAGCATGAAAAATTTTTATAAAATTATCTTTTACTTATCTTGTGAAATTATAAAATAAAAATCAATTGTGAATGCAAAAAAAATCTATCAATATTGAATTATAAATTATAGTAGGAAACTTTGTTAATATTACTAATAGAAGTATAGAGATAAAAAGGTTATATAAAATTATTCGCCAGAGTTAGTGTTAAAAAATCATTGATTAATAAGAAAAATAAAATAACTCGATTAATGTTTGTCAAAAAAAATGATACTTTTTTAAAATCTAAATTCAATATTTTTGGAAAGGATTATATATGATAAATATTATATACAACATCCAATTGACAAAAAACAATATTAAATCAGATACCACTTATTAACCATAGAGAATGGTTAATGATTTGGGCAGTTTTCTCCGTTGAAGAAGTTGATTTTATAAAAATTAAAGATATCATGAATAATATCATATATATATATATGGAGATTCTAGAAATTATTATATATGCTGAATTATTATATATTATTATATGCTGAAAGAAAAATGTCATAAAATTGAAACTTTCAGCAAGATAATGACTTTAAACATGCATTGAAAATTATAAAAAAAATAAAATAGAAGTTTTTGATTAATCTTTTTAATCTACAGATTTAAATCCAATAGAACGTTTTTGAGAAAAAATGAACATCGAAAGATTCTAATAATACAGAATGTTTTCAAAATTTAGTACAAAATGGAATAAAATATACACATATTATATTACTCGGTTAATTAAATTCATATTTTGTCACTATACTGCTATAATTATCATAAAAGACATAATTACAAAATATTAACAATAACTTTTGCCACTGTATGTATATAAAGTTCTCGGCCAGATAATTTCTTCAATTTTTTTTCCAAAATAAAAGCCTTGATAAAAATTTTTATCAATATCATATAGAAAAATATATTTCGTAAAAAGATATTGTAAAATAAATCATATTATTATTCATATATGTTTGTTTGAAAAATATATAGATAATATTTCTCGGCCTATTTAACAAGTAAAATATTTATTTTTCATTGTGTACATATGTACATATATGTATGTGTCAGGCACCTAATCTAACTTATAAAAAATCAACTCTACATTAACAAACATAATAAACTGAACAAATTATTAAAAGTAAATTAAACACAAAAATTAATACATTATTTTATATAAATATTATGTAATATTAAATTATATAAACACTATAATAAATTTCATATATAATTTTATTTATAATTTTTAATATTTCATTTTAAATAACAAATAACATAATAATAGTATAATAATTATACTTTAGCATAAAGAATATCATTCACATATTTCGCTATTATAAAACCGATAGAATAATATGTAATTTAAGCCATGAATTATATAATCGTTTAAGCGATTTCATAATGCAATGTAATTGAGAATAGATTAATGATTTTTAAAGTATATATATTCAATTGCTTGGATATCAATAAAATATATAAGATATAATATTAGTTTTTATATTTCAGAAAGTTATATTGAATATTTTAATTTGATATTATAAATAATATAATTGAAAATATATTAAATAAATAATTGGATAGATTATTTATTATTATTTAAATTAAAAATTAATTTATTAACAATTAATGATTTGAAGTATTTTTTTCATTGAAAAAAGTTTATAATTATATCAATTAAAATATAAAATTGACTCTTTGAGTAAAAATTTATCATATATATATATATATATATATATATATATATATATATATATATATATATCAATTTATAAAATTTATTTTCAATTATGATTAATAAAAATATTTATATTATAAATTAAAAAATGATTAATGCAAAATATATAAAATTTGAAAATAGAAAATTCAAATTCTTTTAGAATTTTATGAGTTTTGTATTTTTGAATTAAAATTATCAATAATAAATATACTAATAAATAGAGAATCAATAAACATTTCATTTGCACTTATATCTGTTTAAACTAATATATTTGTAAATGAAAATTATTTATGTAAATTTATATAAAATTTATATAAATGTAAATTTATATAAAATATATTTTCTTTCAAATTTTCATATCTAAATGTATATGTATATTATTTAATATCTTGATTGAATCTTCAATCTATATATGCTATATATAATATGCTATATATAATTTTATATTATATAGATACTTTTATACTATCACAAAATTATTAATTTTATAAACAAATCATAATTTAAATTTCATTGTTGTTATAGTTATATCTTTGTTATGCTTATGAAAATATCAATTAAAAAAAAATATTACTAATAATTAATATTAAAATCTTTTGATATTAGCCATTTTCATTTTCTTTTTGTTTTTTTAATTTTTATATTTCAGCATTTATAAAGTTAATCACTTTTTGTCCTAATATATCCAAATATATAACTAAAAATAGTTAATAAAACTTAACTCAAATCATTACATATGAAAAAATTCTTGAAATTCTAATATTAATCTTTATGAAATGAAACTTCTCCTCAATAAATATATATATTTATAGATATATATATTTATACATATATCTTTTTTAATTTCATATTATAAATCCATGACTAGTGATGGAATCAAATTACTATATAATATATAGTATGGATATAATAAATATAATCTATATATATAAACGTGTTTTAAATCCATATTATATGTTTGACCTCCTTAGAAGTACTCATAAAAACAAAGTGTATTAAGTTCTTGTTGACTCTATTTGAACTTATAACTTATATACTTTAACAAATATCTATATTCAAATAAAATAAAATTTGCATAAAATATATTTAAATTTCATTATAAGGACATTATTAATTCTTCTTATTAATAAAAAATATAATAAATTGATTGAAAAATAAAAAATTATTAAGTTAATGTATACAAAAGATGATATAATAATATAATGTTTTAATTGTTTCATATTTATGATTCATATTTGTTATATTATATATATATAATTATATAATTCAATAAAAATATATCTCGGATAATAATGGGATCAATATATACTTATAAAACCTAATCAAATCTAATAAAAAAAATATCTTACATTATCAAAACAAAGAAATTATTTGAATATCATACTAACATAATATCCACTGAGAGAATATTTTCAAAAACAACATGATAAAAACAAAAAGTAAAACAAATTAATAAAAAAAATTTATAAACAAATTATTTTTTTAAATAATTATATTATAATAGTTTTATATACATATATATTCATACATGCATTCAATTAGTTTGATAATATTTATATTTTATTTATATATATATATATATTATATATGTATTACATATATAATATATATAATATATATAAAATATTACTTGTTATTATTTTAAAATCTTTCTATCAGAAATATAGTATTTATTATAAATATATAATTTCAATATAATTTTCTAATAAAAAATTTTTCTAATAAATCATATAACGTTTATAGCAATTAGAATGCAATAGTAACAAATCGTCTCTCTATTTAATTTATAACTTTTATGTTTATAACTTAATTCTAGCGAAATTACGATCATTCCAAATTCAAATATTACTTTTGAAAAATTTAAACTATTCAAAGAAATATTAAAATATTTATAAATACAAGTACATTTATATTCTATAAAATAACCTTTTTTTATTAGATTTTATTAGATTTTATAAGTATATATTGATCCCATTATTATCTGAGATATATTTTTATTGAATTATTCAGGGAAATTCATCATTTGTAGTTGTTTCTATTTCACAAATTCAACAATAAATCAGGAAACATTTTTATAATTATGATGAAAACTTAAGCCTTATAATAAGCCTAAATAATAACTATTAGTACGGATATTTTCTACTGTACATATATAATTAGATATGACGTAAACGTATGAGAGCAGTAAGAAACCTCAATTATTAGATATTTCTGATTTCTAAAGATTTTACATAAATATAACAAGAAAAAATTTGAAATTTTATTTTCAAACTAAAATATGTTTAATGATTTCTCATTACGATACTTTTGTGAAGATTTCCTAATTGTGATAAAAATATTAAAATTTAAAAAATTCTCCTATCTGATTGATGTCACTGCCCAAATCTCGCGTACTTTTCATACTTTTGAATTGATCACCTCTTATATTCTTTATATTCAAGATATTCTTTAAATCATCATCCATGAAAGCTCCAACTGCTGTTGTTCCTTGCTTCTTCTTGTTTTTCTTTTTCTTTACTTTTCTTTACTTTTTATTAAACAGTTGTTTTTTTTTGCTCATCGTATTGCTCTTCTTTACTACCTTTTTCTCGTATTTCTTATCCGCACCTGACGGTAATTTCATGGTAACCGATTTTAATGTATCATTAGTATATTTATCATATTTTCGTTTCTTGAGAGGTTTTCAGTTTTATATTATTTTTCATGTTTGATAAATTGTCTTATAACAAAACTTTTGTCCTTAAATTCGATTTGTTCTCTTCTATCGATTTCTTACTAGTTTGTAAACATTTTCGATCCCGGAATCAGTTAAACGATCCTTTCGATTAAAGTTATTAAACTAAACGATGTTTGCGTTCAGTAAGCGTTTTGATGTCTTGCTAGATGTGTTTTGACTTATCATTATTGTGATAAGTTCTCGATTTTGTTGGATTTTTGTGGAATGGTTCTAATCGTCCAATAATCATTTTCACGCCTTAACTTATTCTGCGTTCAAATTGTCGAAATAATCCAATTGATTGCGGGATTTTCGTAAAGATTTCTTTGAATCTTCGTCCAATTTTCAATGTTCATAAAGTTTCGTCATATTGTCGTAATTAAGATTCTAGATGAGTTTCGTAATGGATCAAATGGTCGTAATATCGGAATTGTATTATTTATTTGTACTAAATCTACTTGAATTATATCCTCCGCAATCGATGCATATCCTCGACTGAGAACTATCATAATCATCGTGAATCAAATTCTTGCTATTCGTTGAGTCATGCGCGTTTCTTTGTAGTATTTTGATTCGAATTGGCTACTCGTCATTTGAGATATATCGGTAATCGTTGTTCTGTCCTTCGTATAATCGTTATTCTGTACAAGTATCTTTTCGTAAACGTTCTCTCCGCCCGTTCATAATGGGACTATCTAAAAAAGACCGACAAACATCTCTAGTTTATATAATTTATGTGCGATTTAGTTGTATATTCACTTTTTACAGCTTAGATTCGTGAATTCTCATTTCATGCAAACATTATATTTACTTATATCGGATCAATTCAAAATTCTTTTTCTTAGGGAGGTACTCATCTCTCGATTGAATATCTTTATTTGAAAAATCATTGCTTTTTATAAATTTTCTTTTCATCATGATGAATTTTTTTGCGATTATAGGCAAAGAAAGAAAATTGTTTTCCTTGGATTCGGTTCGAAAATGATAAATAACGATGATTTTTTCGGATTAGGTGGCTTATAAGAATTAACAAAAGTTCTACATAAATAATGATTTTCTGGATTGGTTTTATTTCTGTCATTAAGAAATGATTTGAAATCATCCGCATAATCTTCGTACGTTCACGTCTCAACAATATATCTTTTTCTATATTTATTAGTTCTCGTTTCGACTGTACTCATTTCGCGATTTGGTATGGGTATTCCATCTGATGGAATTTTATTGGTAATCTTTTTTTTGTATTCGTACGATTATTGTCTTCGTAGATCTTTTTTTCAAAAATATAGTTCTTTTCATTGTTGTTGCTGCGTGATGTACGTATTCATGCAATGTAATTAGACGAGACAACGTGATTTGGAGTGATCGAAAATGGAACGATCTTGTGCTCAGATTTCTTCGGCATGTTATTTTGTATGTTATTTCGTACTGTTATTTTGTCCGCGAGCTTCGACTTGAATCTAAATTTAAAAAGATTTCGTCTCGTGCTTAATTCGAATGTCTTACTTGATATTCTGCTCAGAATCATCTAGTAGAAAATTCGTTATTATTTTGTTGTCTATTCATTGTCTAACAGTTATACTATTGGCTCTACCGTGACCGAAAATATCTACAAATACTATGGATGTATACTTTTTCAGGTTTGTCATATGGACGCCTGTTATTTAATTCGTGGCGTCGTTTCGTGTGTTTCTATTCGCGTAATTTCTCATTCCAACGTAATGATTGATGAATTTATTTTTTTCATATTTAGATTTGAACATTAATTTCATTATTACATTGCAGTTCATTATTACAAGAGAAATTCCATTTTACAATATTCTTATTCGGAATATTTTCTTTCAAGATTAATCTTTTCTTTCAAGACCCTTGTCGTTATCCGAAATGACTTCTTTACGCCTTTTTTCTTGTCGATCTATACTTGAGCGTAAATCACATTTACGTTTTGCAAAGATGACATATTACATATTCGTTAATCGATGAATCATTTTACGTATCGTTGATTCTTCAGTAAATCGTTGTTGGAAATCGTATCAGTTGATATGCAACATGCTCTTCATATCGATTTTGTCTACTTCGTCGAATCCAGTATTTTTTACGATTGATAAAGGACCAGTTGTCTTTTCTTTTTCCTTTTGTTCTCTCTCCTCCTCTTTACTTTTCTTATCATTCACCTTCACTTGGATAAGTATATGTCGATTCTTTTATTTTTTTGACGATTTTATATTAGCTTTCCGATATTCATATCCTTCTCTTTGATCTTTTTTCTCGATATATTCCGTCATTTTTTCAGTATTCCTCTTGTTTCCTCTTCTTTGATTCCGATCTATTCTCATCGTTTTAAATCTTCAAATCGAAATGAAAAGATTGTTAATAAGGAATAATTGCTTCTTCACTCGATTATTCTTCAAATGCGATCTTTCGCTTTCGTTACTGCTCCTGTTGCGATGATCATAATTTGTTGGCCGCATCACTGACGACTAACTGACTTATGTTTCCTTTCTAACTTCAGAGAAAGAAACTTGAATGGACTTCTTAACTTTTTCATTTTATATCGAGCAGTAGTTCCGCCCTTTTTTTGTTACGATACAGTGGCAATTTACTGAAACAATCTAGCAATCATCTGTTGTCGTGGATAACACAATGAAGATTGCCCTCTTGTTGAAGCACTAACATCTCCTAGAATCCTTCTTGCTCCTTGATGCTATGTTCTGCTAATGGATCAAGATGATGATCAACCTGTCTTCGCCATCTCCTACCAGAGTCACGGTCATGCGGGATACTCCACGTCCTGAAACAATTTAATTAATAAGTAATTTAACCGAAGATTTGTAATAAGTATAAATAAGTATAATTAATATGGGAAAATAAATAAAGTTTTAAAATTATGAGTATAGTATAATATCATAAACTTTGTCATGATTTTGTAGAGTTCCACAGAAAAAGGAACATAACTATATTTTCCTCAATTATTGTTTCTCTTTTTACATTGTTTATTAATTTTTACTCATTAATAAAATTTTATTTATTAGTATAGAATTTTATAAAGAATTTTATAAAATTAAATAAAAAGAATAAAATTATTAAAAGTAATTTATTAATTTTTCAATTAATTTAATAATACTTGGTAATTTAATAATACTTACTATTTTGTATAATTTTGTATAATTTTATATCAACTTTATTTAATTAATTATCTATCAATGTGAAAAAAAGGAATCTATTATTTCTAGAAATTGTTTTGATATTACTATTAAATAATTTTTTGGCTAAATTTCATTTTTTTTAATATATTAAATGTATATATAATATATATAAATATATAATATATATATAATAATATAAATAATAATATATAATAATATATATAAAAAAATTTGTAGTAAAAATAAAAGTTCGAAAATTGTTTTCAATCGAATATTATATTATTTATAATATACACGTAAAATAATTAAATAATATTAGAATTAAATATCATATGTCTAAAATAATTAAGTAAAGTTCAAATAACAAAATAAACTTTCTAATTATGTTACATTAAATTATTAAAGAAATTTTCATGATTCTTACTAATTTAATTTTTTTAACATTATATGAATTACTAAAAGGAATCTTTTAGATTATTAAAAATAATAAATAATAATTTAAGCAACTAAAAAATTAATGCATTCCTTCATAGTTTTCTTTGTTAATCTAATAATTTTCATATTAACTTATAGAAAATCATTTAAATATTAATTGTCATTCTTATGAAAATATGTCAATGATTTCTATATCCATATAATCCTAATTATATTATGATTATGCATGATTTCATTAACAATCAAACGATAATGTTATGTTTATTTCAACATAATCAATTTATTAATAATCTATAATGAAATTTAAAGAACATCATTATAATTTCCATTAATGTATAATTAACATTTTTTCTTGTCAATTTATAGAAATTTTATTTTTGAACAATGAGTTCGAAATATATTTTATAGGATAATAAAATAAACATATTTATATAAATAATCTAAAATTTCTTTCAAAATATTAATTAATTTAAAAGTTTAAAATCATGAAAAAATTAATTAAAATAGATTCCAAAATACTGTAATATTTTTATAAAAGATTAAAAATTAGTAAATTTAACAAAATATTATATTTATTATAATTTTAAAATTATTAGAATATAAAAAAAATTGGAATTAAATTTCTACGAGTTTTGCGAACAATTCAAATCTATCATTTATGTAAAAAAAAATTCGTTCAAATATTAAATTAGATTTAGATTATTTATTAAATTAGATTAGAAAAAAACTTCATTATTTAGAAATTATTCTAAATGTAATCATAATAATAATTCAAATATGATGATTAATTTTCTTTTGTATTTTCTTTTTATTTCTTTTTTATCTCTAATGGATAAGATTAATCTTGCAAGAATTGTAATTTAACGAAAGAACTCTAAGTATAATTTTAATTAAATGACAATGATTGATTGAAGACAACGTTCATTAATAAATAAAAAAATAGCGTGAATTCTACTAAGAATAATGGATTATTACAGATTTATTATTAGATTATTAGATTTATAAATTAGTGATTTTATATTAAATAGATTGGACTGATTATTAACAATTAATTATTAAGTTTATTTAAGTGCTAGTTGCTATTAAAATAAATAAAATAATTCATTATTCGACAAAATATGTATTTTCTTTTTATTTCTTATTTATAAAACGATCGTTTCGTTAAATCGAAACAAATATTGTACTATAATAAAAATTGTTCTATCATTCTGTAATATTCAAAGAATATTTAGATATATAGATGAACTAAATAACATGTTCGTTTTTAATGATCTTGTTTTTTAAAAATATAATAATAGATCTTTTATTTATTATTTGATAATTTAAAATAAATATATGATCTATATGAAAATCACATTCAAGGTCACTTTAAATCAATTAAGATAAACATTTTTTAAATATAAATATATTCTTCGAATATATTTATATTTTTTTTTTGTTATTTTTTTTCTAATACAAAAGTTACAAAACAAATAATTTTAACATTTGATCACTACATTAGGAATAATATTCTTATAACAAATATTCTGCAGATTTGACATCTCTTATTTCTAAATAATTCATATAAAAACATGTAAAAAAAAAATTATTTTATAATATATTTAAATAAAATTTATCATATAATATTATCCATATAGTTTTATTTGCAATTGTTTTAAATCACATATCATTAATTTGAATACTTTTATTAATAATAGACCTATATTAATGAATATTTATATATTTTATATTTCGTATTGAAACTATCAAAGTATTAAAAAAATATCTTTTAAACAATATTATATTTTATTTTAATTTTTAATTGATTTTAAATGATTTTCATCTTTTATTTGTTTTGAACTGCATTATGCATATATAGAAAAACTATATCAAAGAAAATTGATCTTTATATCTTCTCCATGCTTATAAAATATATATATCATTATAAAATAAATATATCATTATAAAAATAATGATATTAGATTTTCCCTTATCTGTCAAAATTGCAACTTTGATTCATTCAATCTATTTTTTTTTATCAGCAAAAACTATCATCATCTAGCGAATTATTCAAATGATTTATTTTAAATTTCTATTCTATATAATCAATTGATTATTATTGTAATTACAAGTTTTAATTAAGAATCAATTATTAAAATCTGCATAATGATGTTTATTTCTTCTCTCTCATTCATTGTTTTATCTTATATTTTTTATTCCTCAATGAATAAGAACTTTAAATTTTTATATGATTTTTGAAATGTTTATATGAAATTTAAAAATGTTTTAAATATGTAGTACGATAATTTAATAATTTAATAATTATCTCTATATATGTATAAAAGAACAAATTTTTTGCTTGTAATTATATAAAAAATAAGAAGTCTTTTTTGACACAAAATGAATATAACTCTTTTTTTGGCATAAATAAAATATATAATAAAACATTTTACTTTCAAATGTTCATATATTCGTTTTCCAAGTTTTAAAAAATAAAAATAAATAAATATTAAATCTAATATTAAGATATTAATAAATATATATGAAAATTTTTATTGAATTAAAATGCATTTATACATTTATAAAACAAAGTATGAATAAATATATCTACATAATATAGCTATAATACTTATTATAATTTTTAATATCATATATCTACATAATTTTAAATATCATTTGCATGTGAAAATATTTTAATTTTTAATTATTATTATTAGTCGATTGATTTTTTAAATTAACTTTAATTCATTTGAATGATCTTATTAAATATATCATTCATAATTCATAAATAATAGGATTATTATATTTTTCGATTTTTTAAAATAGATAATAGAAATCATAGCTCAGTTTAAAATGTTATCAGTATATACATTTTAATACGCAATTTAATTTTTTCAATGTATATCTAAAAATTTGATTTTAATTCAAATTATTAATTAGATAGAAAGATTAGATAGAAAGAATATAAAATCACTTATAAAAACCTTTATATTTTGCTAAATAAAATCATATATTATTTTGGATAATGTTTTAATTAAAAATAAACTATTGTATCTTATATATTACATTTAGTTAATTTAGTTATTGTTTCAAATTTAAAAATTTAGATTTGAAAATTCAAAAATTTTAAAAATTCAAATTTTTTTATGAAAAATAAAAAATAAAAATAAAAAATAAGTTAGTTTAGAGTTTCTTTAAAAAATAAGTTAGCTTAGAGTTTTTAAAATTATCAATATTCAAAAACATTGAAGAGTACTTTTTTGAAATGAAAATTATCTATAAAAATTCATAAAATGTTTTCGAATTTCGTAAGATATAACTAAAGATAAAAGAAGTTCAAATTTGGTAAAATTGTTTAAATCAAAAATGCATGTTTAGTTGAATATTTCTTTTCATATTACATATTCACATAAAATATATAAGTAAGGAGAATCATTCGATTCTCCCAACAAATATTACTATTGACTTTTTTAAAATCAGATATCTTCTATATAAGTATAATATAATATGTAAGTATTCATTTATTAATGACAGCTTTTTTTATGATATTCACTTTAATGTATCAGACTATCGAATAATTTTCACATTATTTTAGTTTAATTTTAAATTTTCATGAAATTGTTAATTAAAATTCAAAAAATATGGTGCATAATAATATAGATTTATCATAAATAATGATTTTATCAATAATAATTTAAAAGTTTGAAAAAATATTAACAAAATATAATCAAAATTATAATAAATAAGATAAAAAACATTTAATACAATAATTTTGGATTTATCTTTTAAGAAACTTTAAATGAATAATCTGTTACTTCCTTATTTAAAAAAAAATATAATTTATTATTATTTTAATGCGAACATAAAAAATATATATATATAATGTAATATAATGTAATGTAATGTAATGTAATTTAATATAATAATATAATAATAAATATAAATAATAATAATAATAATATAATAATATAATATATAATAATAATATAATATAATAATAAATAAATATTCAAAAAATAATATAATATAATAATATAATAAATATAATAAATATAATAATAATATAATAAATATTCAAAATTTTTGCAAGATTTTCATTTCGATTTAGTTTTAATTTAGTTCTTCAAATGATTCAATTTTTTAACTATACTTTTATATACTATATACTATTCTATATACTATATACTATATACTTTTATATATTTTTTAACTATATATTATATATTTATTGATAATTTTTTAAAAGGAACTTGTTATAAAAATTCATTATTTTTTTTAGTTACTTGCTTTAGTTTTCATTGGTTATTTATTTTTTTAGCTTTTTATTTTTTGAAATAAGCTATATTTCTAAATTAAATTGATAAACGTTATTTAATTAAATAATAAAAATTCTTTCATTTATTTTCATTAATGATTTTAATTAATCAGATCGATCAAAATCTGTCTAATATAAATGCAGTCTTAAACCAACTCTACAAGTTAAAAAATCTAATTTGAATGCAATTTCAATTGCATAGTCAACAAATAAATACAATGTAAATAAAATCTTATAGAAGATAGTAAGAACTGTATTGAAATGGATTCAGTCTTTATTCAATAATATTTTTCCACTGACTGAGACCTGCTTATGGAATTGTTCATTTGTCATTAATAATGAATTATGAATGACTGTGAATCTTGTTGTGTACTGTATGATGAAGCGCTGAATCTACTTACAACAATCTATCTCAATTAGATTTTTTGTAAAATAAGATTATTAGAACTCAATGCAATTCATTCAAAATAGTTCTGCGCCGAATATCATGTCTATTCTATCGGATCTGTTGAAATGCGGATCTGCGAATTTTAATTCAGATGGCATTAATTTCTCATTTAATCGGAATGATGATCTTGATATATTTCCAATTATGTATGGTAAAATAAAATATGAAATGTTGCGACGAAAATCATTATAACTTTAAACGCATGCTATTGTATTGTACTTTGCTATTTTTACAATGGAATCCATTATTCCCACAACGCATATGTCCGATTCGGTGCAAGATAAGCCAAATTTCTTTACCATTGCACTATAGTTATAAAATTTAATTGAAAATCTGAACCCAATATTACTTTGCATTTGTATTTGAGTCTATATTGATCTTTTACGATTATTATTGCCGTGGACAAAATTATTATTCCAGCAGTAATAGCAAAAAATATGATAGGGCTATAGATATTTTGTCTTATATTGCTTCTTATTCATTGTTCCTTTGTCTGTTGTTGTCGGAGATACAATCAATGTTACAAAATCAATTAGTATTCTATTGTTCAATATGCAGAAGAATATTATGTTTCTTGCCGCAAGTTCTGCAAGAATCATGCATACATTCCTTGTTTCGGTTTCCATTACTCAATTAAAGCACGTGTCTATTTTTTGTATGTATTATGCGGCTATAGTAGTACTTTTATTGTATTTAGTAAAAGAAATGGATTAGTAAAGATAGATTAAAATGATCAAGACGATATCATTCAACTGATATGTCCGTTATATATTGCGTGAAAATATCCCAGAATTCGTTCATTTGCAGTTCAAGAGAAAGAAAGTGTCCTTGAAGTTGAATATCTGGCAGATACTGAGTAAGATGATGTACGGTAGTAATCTCAAAGATGTTGAAGTTTTTGAATTGCTCTAACAGCACAACAAATTTTTACAGTAAAAATTTTATACTTCACACCTTATAAATTCTCGGTTAATGTCTCAGTATTTGGCTCAAAGATTGAAAAAAATATTAATAATAAAATATTAGCTTCAATCCATTCTTAGAGATATGATATATAGTAATAAAAATTATTACAAAGTTCGCTTATAACAAGTTCAATTAATAAAATAATCAAAAGCAAAATCCATATGTTAATGACAGTTTATGTTATCACTAAGATTGCGAAATTACAAATGCGCAAAAAGTTCTTAAAGAGGATTCTAAAAGTTCAAAAGATTCAAAGATTCAGAAAGTTCCCAAAACGCTAGTATCTTCTAAAGCCTCCTATATTCATTTCGCTAGCTTGCGGGTCTTCAGTGGGATACACTATCCAATAACACAGTGGATCAACTCTCAATCCAAAGAAAATTCCTAAAATGAATTTGAGGGTTTTTCCAGCATATATTTCCTCTCAGATAGGATGATACTGATTATCGATGCTGTTTGAGATTGGCATGATTGAAAGTCTCAAACTCCAGGATTACATTGATATTCCAGCTATATTGAATTGTTTTTAAATATACAAAGCGAAAAATTATTAAATTTTTTTCTCAAAAATAGCATTGCCCTTGTAGTATTATCTTGTGCTACCTGTTCAATGTTTCAACAATTGTATGTATTCAATGTTTGAACAATTATTACTGTTTAAGATAAAGAGAAATGAAGAAAAAAATAACAACAAAATGCAATTGGATGATTTCTATATTTTTTTTATTTCTTTATTCCGTTTTTTTATTAATTTATCTATTTTGTCTAAAGTGTATAAACAATTATATTTTACATATGATTCTTATATATAATATTCTAAATTTAAATTTTATTCGTTTCTTTTAATTTTTATTTATAAAATTCGATATATGGCTAATATGATTAAAAATAATATTTCAATTTTAATATTTTGATATATTAATTAACACCATATGTAAGCTAATAAATAAAATAAAACGTTTTCTATTCCTATTTTATTCTATTATAATATATATATATATATATATATATATATATATATATATATATATATATCGATTATCGAATTGAACGAAGGAGAAGATATACATATAATTTAAAAAATCTTAAGAAATAAAAAGTAAAAAAGATGAAATTCTAAATTGATGAAAAATATTCAATGAAGATAATTACCTCTTCACGTAATCGATAATTGCATTAATTTTAATATATATTCGAAACGTAATCAAAAATATTCGAAATAAGAATGTAATTTGTTTAATCTTTTCTATTTTTATTATAATATTCTTAACAATTCATCTATATCTATTATGAGTTATTTATCAAATAAACATATATTGTTACAATAAAAAATAATAATGAAAAAAATAAAAATGTATATATTTTTCATATGAAAAATCAAATGTTACCGCTTATTTGATTAATCATCGTGTTGAACGATTGTTGAAACGACTATTCATATTGAAATTTCTTTTTAATAAATAGTAAACTACTAATAATAAACTAATAGTAAACTAATAATTTTCAGAATAAATAATAAAATTTTTAGAATAAATATATAAAATTTTTTTGGAAATATTTTAATATAATTGTGTTAAAATAAGCCAATAATGAAACTCAAATTTTATTTTAGAAATTGATAATATTTATTTCATGAATAATTTTAACAAGGTAATAATTTAATAAAAAAAATTGAATAAATTATTTTTTCTGAAAGAATTAACAATTATAATAATATAATATAATATAATAATAAATAACATTATAAATTATTTAATAAAATAAACAACAATATATAGGAAAAGTAAAATAGTCAGGGAATATAATAAAAAGAAATTACGTGATAAATTAATCATCTGAAACGAAGCATTACGATTTTTAGAAGAATGATATCTAGCACTGTAATTTCGATTATCGAATTGGACGAAGAGGAAGAAGATATACATTGACATCAAATCGAAATATATCGAACGATGTATAGTCATGAATCATCAATTATCTGAAAATAAAATATTTTCTATCTTGAACATAATATTAAAATAAATATAAAAACGATATATTTTATTCTCTAAACAGACAGAATTATTATAATTATTAAGAAACATTCTCAGCTTTAAATCGAATGCTAAATAGAAATTATTTTAATTATTTTATTATGAGCATATGTACGAAATTTTAGTATGAAAATATATATCAAATTGATTGATAACAATCTCGTCTTATTACTTTTATTTAATTATTTTATATATGATTAAAAAACAAGAGAAATTAATAATAATTATTATCTTCTATTAAAATAAATCAAATCTTATCATATTTACATTAAACTTGTGATGCATAACCTATTACATCTTTGAAATCATTCTATTAATTATTTAATTTTCATTATTTAATTAAACGATAATCTGCATAAATATAAATAAAAATTAGAACCGTAAAATCAATTTTAGATTAAATAATGTTAAAATAAAACAATAACTAAATTCAAATCCGACGTCGAATGTTTTTAGTATGGATTATTGATTACAACGAGAAAATCAATTCAATTTCGATGTAATAATACTTGTAAAAAATGATTTAAAATACATATTAATTTAAAAAATGCACTAATGATCTATAAATTATACCATTAAATCCAGTAAATATCATATATATATATATATCATTATATAATTCCTCTCTACGATTTTTGACAAATAGACTAATGCTATAAGTACTGATTTGTCTAAATGTTGAACTTTAGCGATTTCCTGATTAGCTGAGTGAGGATTCTTATTCACTTAAATCACGTGAAAATTGAAATATAATTCAATTAATAATAATAATGAATAATAAATATCAAAGTTTAAAAAAAAGATAAGAAATTCATCATTAGAATTAAATTCATAAGAAATAAAATTTAAAATATAGGATAAAAGTTCAAAATAAATTAAAAACAAAACAAATAAAGCAGAAGAAAAGCATAAAATTATATTGAATAAACTGAATAAAAATTATTATATATTAAAATAATATAAAAATTCAGTAGGCTTTAATATAGTAAAAATTAGAAATTTTATTTTATCATATTGTGATTATTTTCGTTTGGTTGGCGATTTTAATTTATGATTATAATTACTTTTAATATTAATAAATAATATTTAAAATATTTTAATGTAACTTATAAATTAAAAAAAATAATGTAAAATCATATTTAATTTATATTTGTAATGCGTAAAAATATTAATTTGAATAAGAATTTTATAATATTAATTTTTAAATGTATTATTGTAATAGAAATTAAAAACAAAAATCTAACAATAATTAAATTGAATTATAAAAGAAAATTCATTTTTTGAGCATGAATTACATGAGATAAAATACATTCAAATCCAATCATTATTATTTATGTATTTAGGTATTATTTAGGAATCACTTCCTCCATCAATTTTTGTACGAAATTTTTGTACGTTGAATTCAATTTTTATCTAAATTTAATTCTTAGTTTGTTTTAATTTTTAACTTTTAATTTTATTTCATTTTTAATTTTTAATTTATTGATTAACTTTTCATTTTATTTTTAAACTTCTTAATTACTTTAAATATTAATTTTATTTTAATTTATTCTTCAATTTTTAATTTATACTAATTTTTAATTTTTAATTTTATTTTAACTTGTTAATTAATTTCTAATTAAATTTAACTTTTAAATTTATTTTTATTTATTACTTAGATTTTAATTTAAATTTCAATGATTAATTTTTATCTTAATTTAATTCATAATATTTTTTTATTTAATTGTCAACTTTTAATTTTATTTCAATCTAATTTTTTATTTATAATAGCTTATTCGTAATTATTATAAAATTATTGTTCTATTTATAGGAAATTTTTTAATAAAAATGAATTTATAATTTTTGTAATCCCGAAGTAAATTTTATATTATATATTACATTTATATATTATAATTATTATTTCAGTATATATATATATATATATATATATATATATATATATATACATTAACTGAAAGGTGATTTTAGGATTTAGTAAAAAATCGAATGAAGATCTGAGGAAAATATAATATTAAAATCATGTTTAATCTCATCAGTCAATTACATGTAGATTGATACGAAAAGTAAATTTCATAAATGATTTAGATATTTCAGTAATAAAATAAATACTACATGATATTTGAATTTTAATTTAAATTCAATTGCAACTATTTTAGCAGAAATATTTATTAGCAAACAAAACAAGAATTATTCTATTATACTATTATACTATACTATTATACTATATCATTTACAATTCTTATTCACTAATTTTTATTTCATATTAAAATTCGTTATTTTCGATTGATCACTATCCATCATTTTAATTTATGGCTCATATAAATTATCTTTAATTAAAAATTCTCATATAAAATATCTAAATTTAAAATATCTTAATAAAATTATAATTGAATAATTATAATTATAATTGAATCGAAAACAATTTGAAATCTAAAATTTAGCTTTAGTTTATAAAAATATATCAATTATTACGTTTACAATTATTGTAATAAATTGTTAAAGGCGCGATAAAACGATAAAAATAGTAAAGATACATCAATTTTTTATTATAATAAATTATTACGATGTTATAAATTAGTAATAAAAGTTAAAAAATTGAATTATTCGTCAATGTACTCGATAAATCAAATTTGGAACAATCAGTAAAAACGTATGTTTTCGTCTAACTTCATGACAGTGGCAGCGATCTTCTACCTACGATGCGATATTGCGGTCATTTCTCAATGAACTTACGTGTCGAGAAGATCGATGATGTTTTAAGTAAATTTTTATAATATCGAGAACATTTTTTAATCATTTATCATAAATAATGAAATAAAATTTATTTAACATTATTGTCGTATATTATTTTATTTTTTAATTAATATTTATCGCTTCATTTATTCATTTGAACATTCATTTATTTAAACATTTATTTTATAATACATTTTCTAATTTATAATTTTCACACATTTATTCACTTATTCTTTTACCTATTTATTTTGACATTTACTTACTTTTTTTTTTAATTTATATTTTATTTTTTTAATTTATATTTTATTTAATTATTCATTTATTGTTTTATTTATTTATTTTTAAATTTATTTCTTGATTTATTTTTTAATTTATAGATATTCTCGAATTTATAGATATTTATAGATAAGTCTCGATATAATTACTTCTTCGCTGATAAAATTAATTAGCATCGATTATCAATTCTTTTTTTCAAAATTTTGTCCACGTAAAAAGAAAATATTTCATTAAAAAATTTCTAAAATACTTTAAACTTAAAAATATTTCATCATTTATTATAATGGCAAGCCAAGAACTACGCGTACATGCACTCCAATTTAAATCTTGCATGATTAATTATTTTTCTCAATTATTACACTGGATTGCATGTAAAATTTGTACATTATTTTGAGCTCGCTCTTACTAAGCATTCCAATTTTTGATAGAAATAAATTATATAATTTCTTTTTTTCGCTTTGTGAAATGAAATGAGAATATTCCGATTACGCGTTATAAATTCAAGATTTACATTACTATTAATTATAATAAATAAATTAAGATAGAAAATAATTGTTGATTGTAAATAATATTAAGATATAAATTAAGCCTCGTTGTTGTCACAACGTGGGATTAATTGCTAGCGATAAATTACTATTGTAAAACTTTAATTTAAATAATATTTCATTTCGAATTAATTTTTCTTTTCAGATTTAATTTTTATTTCTTATTTTTTCTTCTCCTATTTTTTTCATAATATTATTTAACATTAATTTTATTTAATATTAATTTTATTTAATATTAATTATTAATCATAATTCATTTCAATTATTTTATTATTTTTTTATTATTATCGATTATTCATTCAATTATTTTTATTTTACATTTATCTAATTCATTTATATTAATTATTAATTTTAACGTTTCGTATTTTATTTATGTGTTTTCAATATATTTAACTTTTGTTGCATTTAATTTTTTAGTGTTAGATGTGTTTCGATGCACTTCCTCGTGGTGAATTTTGATAATTGTTGGCATCATTTTCTAAAATTTCTCGTTTTAAAATTTTTTCTTAAAAAGAGTATATAAAAAATATTTTATTAGAAAGATTCAATAATTTTCATTAGTAATTTTTTTTTCTTTGGAAAAAGTGTTAAGGTAAGAATGCTTTGATCCATTTTTCTAGTTTTTAATGAGCTTTCGTATTTTTTATTACATTTTTTATATATTTATTTAATTTTTATCTTAAATTATTTTATTGTGTTTTTAACTCTTTCAAATTTGATTAATTTTTATCGGTAATTAATTTTTATGCTTAATTCTTATTATATTTTTTATAAATGAATATTCATATATGATATATATATATACATAACGCATGGTATCATTTCTTTTCTGTGGAAAATCATTGCGACAGAATGTATTTCCAGTGTAAATATTCTGTCAATTATGGGATAACTACTTAAATCTATCTATTCTCACTTTATTGTGGAATTTATACTCTATTAAATATTGTAATAACAAAATTATTTAAACTTCTATGTCTTTTTATGCTTTTTCTTTTAATCAATAATTTTAGGGTGTTAGATTGTTAAGGTTATTGTTATTATTCCTATTGCACGTATTATTAGAACTTTTCAGTCAAAATTTCAATCATCATTGTTTATTATAATATAATTTTAATTTATAAAACGGTTATAGAACATAACATACAAATAATTGTATTTTGTTTTTCATATAAAATGGCATTTAGAATATTTTAATACAATTATAGTTAAATAAATCGAATATTACAGAATTTAAAATTTAATTTTCGTTTATAAAAATATTATTACGTTTACTATTGTAATAAATTGTTAAAGACGCGATAAAACGATAAAAATAATAAAAATCAATTTTTTATCAAAATAAATTATTACGCTATTATAAATTAGTAATAAAAGTTAAAAAATTGTTGAATTATTCTTCATTGTACTCAATAAATGATTTAGCTTAATCCGTAAAAAACGTACATTTTCATCGAACTTTGTGATAGCAAATTTGTCAGTACGAGGAACGATGCGATGGAGTGGTCATTTCTTAACATATCTTAACATAAAATATTTGATAACATTAATAATTGTTCTGTATTTGTATATATTGTATATTTATATTGTATATTTTGTATATATAAATATGTAATAAGATATGTAAAATATGTGTAATATTAAAGTATAAAATTATCTCTCTTGGTCATTTTCATATAAAAACATACTAAATAAACTTTTGGTATCGATGAATCTGAGTAATACTGAAATTAACAGAAAGAATTAATAAAAGAAACGTGCTTCTCATTTTATCATTAAATATATAATTTTTCTGAAATTATATGTATTGTACGCTGAAATCGTTTCGGTAACCTACCATTTTCGAGTGATAAACACATGAAAAAACTTGGTAGAAGTTATAATAACACAATGGTATGATACTAAGTAAATAGTAGTTGCGTTAAATTTTTTGGAAATTGGAAAAATAGATGTCTGCAAAAGATAGGATAAAATTGAAAAGAAATATATTGCACTCGAATGACCAGAAGCTATTCGAGTTTACAATCAACATATGGGAGAGATCAAGATAGATTTTCTGATCACAATTTATCGCACATTCATCAGATTGCGAAAGAGAATACTTCATATACTTACTCATGCAATCAATATTGCATTTGTAAATGCTTGAATTATGTACAAGAAAAAAACATCGTAATTAGATTCCTAAAAATAACTTACTTAATTTGTTTCACTTTAGGTCAAGTATAATTGAAGTACTTTCAAAAATAAACAAATAAAATTTTTTGTGCAAAATGTAACATTCAAATATTTGTTTTGATAGAAATTGTTTTTTTGATTATCATACGTTTTCGAAAGTTCAATAATTTACTTTATATATAGTCAATAGCTAAACTTTTATAACACTTATATAATTTGATGAAATAAAATCCTTTTGAATTTGAATTTTTAACTTTTATTGCACCTATTTGAATATAATATCCTTACATGGAGACGCGTTACATTCCTTTTCCTTGGGGAATTTTTCGGAGATATTTTATACAACTGAAAAATCATAATTTAATTTAATGAACTGCTTAGCAAAGCCATGATTTTTTTCCGGATTAAATAATTTCTGAAAAGGTAAACTTGTTGGTGATTATGTTATTAATATATTAATATATGAGATTAGATATAGAGTATTCATTTTTATTCTAATAGGCGGTGTGAAAAGAAGAATAGTTTTTATAAAGTATTACTTTTTATTTATAATTATTTAATATTAATTTTTTTACTAATAAATTACAATAATATATTATGAAATATATATATAAATATATAAATATATATATAAATCATAATTCTGATAATTATAAACACTATTAATGACTTGAAATATGGGACAAGGATTGTATCAAATTAGGAGTTGAACTTATTTGTATTAATACGATCAAATAAGTTGCTATAGTACTAAAAAACTAAAACAAAAATTAAATTTTTTAAATAATTAAATCAAACATATTCATTTACTAATTAATGCTTACCAACATTGATAATTTATTGTTAAGAATATAACCTCCAGCAGTAAATTGTAACGGATGAAGAAGTAGTTGTAATGAAAATTGTTGTACCTGAAATTATTGTTGTTATTATTTTTTATTCTCTTTTTTATAGTAAACAGATTTTTATTGATTTGTGTACGTAATAAGAATACATTTTCAAACATTTCAAATAAGATTAGAATATAAAATTTAAGGAATAATTTATCTGAATATTATAGCAGATATGCAAAATTAAAAAAAAATAAATTTTTTTTAAAAAATATCTGAATATAAACAACATCTGTTTATAAATAAAAGATTAAAAATCAATTGGAAATATAGATATAAATTACGATTATTTCTTTATATTATTCTGTAATATGTAAATAAAAATCATCCTTCTGTGAGGAAGTTATGTGTAGCGAAGTGAAAGCGAACGAGAGATCCAGCATTCACCATTCGCAGTGGAGGAACGGAAAAAGAGGTGGTCCTTTCCCTTCTCCGAAATAATAAACAACACAGTGGATTGAATCACGGGCATCGGCTCGTGAAAGCGGTTCCCGAGAAGTCTTGCTCCACACTCATGTCAGCAAGGATTGCGGGACCATCATTGACACGGATGGGAGTTTCGATTGGATGCTGGTCCATGGAGGTAGCGGCCCCAATATGGCCTCGCCGAAAAGCATAATTCGGGCACTATGTGACCCCCCCCTCCCATCTCAAACCATGCCTTAACGAAATAGATGTCACGAGGAGAATAGTAGAAATGTTTGCTGAGGGTTCCTAATACTTCCCGGGAACATCAGAGAAGACCACTGTGGGAGTTTTGGCCGGCAAAAGTCTGGCTAGTTAGAGTTGGAATGTCTTATGAGAATTTCCTCCTCCATAAAAGAAATATATAGATAAATCAAATAGAAGAAGAAAATATTCAAAATTTTTATAACTTACATAAACATTGAAAATATAGTTTTAAATTGTGTGATATTTTTAGATGAATGAATATTTCTAATTCAATTATTAGAGTATTCAGTTTAAATAAATGAATATTATATTATTATATTTATTTTATTATTTCATGTTTATTATATCATAAACATGGCTTTGTGATATATAATTCAATAAATCAATAAAATATTATATTATCAATACTACACGATTTTAAGTTTATTCATAACTAAGTTTATTCATAAATTAAACTAATTGATAAGAGAAATATCTCATATGTTAATAGGACAAACAATAAATAAACACACTGATTTGGCTGAATACATGTTTAATAAAACGTAATTGAGCCTGGTTATTACAATAAATGAAAAATATAATTGTGAAAGAAAACTAATACAGATTAACTTAAACATGAAATAATGTCAATATTCAATAATTTAATAAATCATTGTTTTTCGATTAAAAAATGTTTCGAGACTATTCTAAACAAAATTAAAAATTGTGATAAAAGAAAAATGCTATTTCATATTTTCATGTCTATTAATTATCTATTGAATCATCTGAAAATCTTCGACTATGAGTATCTATTTCGAATACCTAAAGAAAGAAGGACCAATAAAAAATTTAGTGCAACAATGAAGAATAAATGTATCTTTATTGATTACGAAGAAATCTGAAGAAATTATTGGATTTGATTATCAATAGAAGTAAATAGCATAGAAGTAAGCAATATAGAATTTCGTAAAATTTTGATTTCAAAAATTCTGATAAAACTGAATTATGAAAAAATAGAAAAATATTTGCTATGGTGTAATAATGCAGTAATAACTTCTATTCAAAAATAGAAGAATATAATCGTTCAAAAAACAATAGAGATGATATATTGAGAAGAAATATTTTAGGATACGACTTGAAATAAAATTGAAATTTCAATAATATATGAATATTAAATGTTTGAATATAAGTCAAACTTCTATACGGAAAATATATGTTCTAGATTTTTCTTTCTAAAAGAAAAGCTAGATAATCATTCATTGCTTTAAAGCAATGAATGAAAAGATAAAGAATATTTTCTGACGAAAAATAAAATTTGGAAGCTAATCGAATTTGAAAAAAGAATATCTACGACTATTATTGCAAAATGATCTATTATATGAAGCTAAAGTCGGAGAAATAGGTTTAAGGCTTGTTCGAATTCGGATGAACTGAAGATTAATCAGTTCTGAATGAAATCTTAGAGAATATTATATTTTTTAATCTCAATAATGAATTCATATATATATATGCGAACTGGTTCGGTGTCTATATAAATTTAAATAAATGGAATCAGAAATTAAAAAATTATAGAATGTTTAAAATCCATAGAATTTAAATGCAGTGTTTATGATCTTTGCATATTCGTTAAGTGGTACAACAATAATATGATTATTGCTATTTATATCAACGATGAATTGATTTTTGACATAAGATTCAAAGACAAAATAAATTACTGGAGTGATTATAGCGTTAATTTGAAATTATTATTATGATGAAATCATTCATTTCCTAATATTTTTGGATAGATTGTTTAAAAAATGGAAAAATAGTCTATGTTATCAGAATTTGAATACTGACTAACGTACATAACGAAATATTCATATATTTAATTTAATGACAAAATCTAATTTCGCATTTGAAAAATTATTTTGGCTTTCAAAACCGATAATTGCTTTGGAAATTCATAAAACGCATAATAAGATATTTAAAAGAAACTATGAGTTAACATGAAAATAATTTACAGGATGTATGGCATATATATCAATGTTAGTTTAATAACAAAAATATGTAGCATAATGATACATATGCAGCGGTATCAATAACTATTAAGGAACTCTTTCTTAGAGAATTTTAATTCAGAATTTACTGGTGATATATATATATATATATAATTGAATTTCATTAATAATAAATAGTTAAAATAAGAACTTATTTAACATAAATAGTTTTTACATTAAAAACAAAGCATATATTAGCAATTATGATTCTATATATATGGAATTATTTAATAAAAATTCTGAAAATCATTTTATTATTAAGATACAATTAATTAAGAAATAGTCAATGATCTGTACGTTCTTTAGATTTAATATTTATGAATTTTTTTTGTCCAAAAATTTTATTTTTTAAAATTAAAATAAGTAGAGAACAAATTATTAACAAAGAAAATATGAAGGAGCATAAAGAGGAGCTTATTGAATCGAATAAAAATTATCATATAGTAGTCGCTACATCAATACTTTAAATCATATATGATTGTTCCAGATTCACATTTTGAACATTTTTAACATTAATTATAGAGTATAAAAACTAAAATAGTATAAAAAGTGTATTATAATATGATTCTAAATTTCTAGAAGATTTATAAATAAAGATGTATGTATGTAAAATTGATTTCGAAATTTTTTTTATTGCATTGTATTTTACATATTACAAAAATAAAAAGACTAAAAAAAAATCATAGATCACAATTTAATCGTTCTTTTGAAAAAAAAATACTATATTTTCATTAATTGATAATTTTCACGAATCTATTGATAATATAAAATCATATTATAATGTTCTTTATGTAATGCATTATGTATGTAAATATTATATATAAGTCAAATGACTTTTATAATTTTTAAAAGTAATTTATGTTTCATATATCATTATAGTAATTATTCTTAAACTCAAAGAAAATATAAAAGAATATATAAGAATAGCTTAAGCAAGAATTTTTTTTATTGTTATATTGTATATTGTATATATATTTATATATTGTATATACTATTTATCATGAAGAATAAAGGAAGAAACTATAGAACGCAAATATACTGTTTTCCTGAAAAAGAATGTTTAAGTTTTACGATTATTTAAATTTACTTTATTTATGGAATGCTTATAATTTTACAATGTTTTTTTTTGTTTTCTTTTTAATGCACATTTACAATATAATTTTTTAAAATATTTATTAATATATATATATTTTTTTACATATATTTTTACATTTATATTAAAATTTCTATTAGATATTCCATACAGGGAGGAAGTAAAATTTACAAAAGGAAACTTCATTTGAACTCAAAATGAAATGTATTGAAAATCGTTATGTCTAAGATCAATGCGATTTTTGATTGAACAGCAGTTTCGAGTCATATTACAAAAATAATAATTTAAGATATAAAAATAAACAAATAGTCATTTGCTTCTATTTGTTTCTTATATATCATATTAATTTTATTATCTGATCTTATCATATTATCTGATCTATATTAAATATTATATATTATATATATATATATATTTCATAGTATAATATTATATAGTAAATTGATACAACATTATTTTTAATTATTCAAATTATTCTTAGGAAAGTTTTCGATTATACAAAATTCAAACATTTCCTCTAAATGACAATATTGTTTGTTTAATATTTAACAAAATTTTAGATTGTGAGAAAATCTATCATAATATTTCACATATAATATGATTTCGAATTTCTCAAGAATTAAAAATTATATATTTTAACTATTAAAAATTACATTGATTTGGAAGCCAATCTTGAAAGTATTAATTATAGAATAAATTTTAATATATCTTATAAGTGCAGAAAATTTTCTCTTTTAATAGTCCTCTATTGGTGCACATATATAGTATTTAATGTAGATTTAAAAATTCTGTAAAAAATTTTTAAATAAAAAAAAATAATTTTGTAAATATTTATTTTATAAAAAAATGTCATTTTATAAATATTTTGTAAACTTACAATTATTTGCAATTTTGTAAATTTACAATTATTTTGTAAAACAGGTATTTTTTAAAAATATATTATAAAGAAATATTTTATAAATAAAATGAATGATCATACAAGATTAATATTTTTTTTTAAAAAAACGGTATATAATTTTTTTTATTCATTGTGAATATTATATTAGTATATTATATATAGTATTATATAGTATTATAAAAAAATTGATTTTAAAAATCATATTTAAAATCAAGTTTTATAGTTATTTTTTAAACAAATCACTGATGTGATGAAATCACAGAATTATCTCCCAAATTCATAATAAATAATTTATGACATTCATTTGATAATATGCTACACAATAAGTATAGATTGAATAGCAAAATTAATATTTTTCATTTAATTTTATTTTTATTATTTTTTAATTATAAAAATTAGTTATAAAATTATACTTTTAACGCGCATTTTTGCAATTCTATTTTTAAATACAATTCTTTTTTTAATAAAAAAAAATACATAATAGCACATTTTTGATACTATTATTAATTATAAATATTAATTTAATAATAAAGATTTTTTGTGAATACTTTTTATATGTTATATTCATATTAAGTAAAATTTAAAAAACTTATTGCGGTACTAATAATTGATAGAATATTTAGCTTATGTCATATCATTTATTTGATAGAAAATATAAAATATAAATTTAATAGAAAATATAATAACAAATGACTAATTAATTTCATTCCACATTTTTTTATCAAATTTTAACGCTAAAGATAAAATTTGTTCTATTAATAATTATAATAGTTTTATTAATGGATATCAACTTTTAAATTTAATATTAAATTAATTATAAATTAATAATAATAAATAATAAATTTATTATTGTTGAATTCATGAATTATGAATTATGAATTTCCTTATAGAGGAAAATATAATAGATATTTATTTATTTAAAATCTTATATAAATATAATTATGTGTATCAATAGTATATATCAAATATTTTTATATAATAGGTAGAATTGTGGTTTGTAAGAATTCAATCGGATTCAATTTATTTGTGGATCGGTTAAATGGATTCCACGTGTAAATTGCATAAAGATTTATATATTGGATTTTTGTACGTAATTATGCCATAAAAACATGATATACTAAGATATGTGTTTTTTCTATCACCCACAAATGCATTGTTAAAATTTAGAACACGAGAATCTGAATCAGATATTAAAAATGACAAAAGTAGTCTTATTGATATCCAATAAATGAAAAAAATTGAATGACTTTTTAAAATAAAGAAATTTACTAAATTGTTGAATTTGACTTGATTGTTTATAATCATTATTTTTATTAATTTTAGACATAACATTTAGTATATCAGTAAGTTAAGTTTTAGTAAACGAGGTAAATTTTAGATAAACGATTTTATCTATTTACAGTATAAAAGTAAATATTTATTATTTTATTATATTTATTATTTAATTATTTTTATATTAAATTATTTATATGAATATATCATATTTTGAATTTTAAAACAATTTTTGATTAAAATTTATTAAAATCAAATCATTCGATGTAGTTTACTGGATATAATTATTCAGAATAGAGAATTCTTCACTGATTTTAATAATTTTTGCATACGTTGTAAACAAGATTTTTTAATAAATTTTTCCTGCTGCATGCTGCTCTGCTTCAGATTCAGAAGCATTTATAAAAAAAAGATTGCTATTATTAAATAAAATTTTTTTTATATGTATATATGTCCATAATTGCGTATAAATCTGTGTCTATTATTTATTATCTATATATTGCAGCGGATGACATTCAAAATATATAATAAACTGTCAAAAATGGGCTTAAATCTCAAATCCAATTTTACACATTCTGCGAATCTTAAGGATTCTGAATCCTGCGAATTTTAAGAAATCTTAAGGATAATGAATTCTTTATGGATTATAACCATAAGAATATTAATAACCATAGGAAAACATCAAGAATGATGCTAATATTCATTATAACTTCGATTGTTTAAAAGTTGATCATATTATATTATGTTATTTTTAACAATTATATTATTATATTATTATATATTTATATTAATATATTATTATATATTTTTATCTTTATATTATATATTATTATATATTATTTTTATATTTTATTTATAGATCTCGGTATTGAATTTGACATATTTTAAACCGTAATTTATGAGCAAGTAGATTTTTGTCTAATTCCTATTATATGCTTAAGTGCTTGCTGCCGTATTTATTAATAGAGAATAAGAAATACGATTATATATGTATATAAAACCAGAAGTATAAATGAAATTTTATAATATAATAATATATAAGAATAAAATGAAATTTTATTTATACAATTTTTTGTATAATAATTTTTTGTTGCAAATATTTCAAAAATTAAAGTCGCGTGGTAATTATAAATAAAATTAGAAAAAAAATGATGAAAATGTTGATTTTTATAATATATTAAAAAATCATCCAGATTGGATATAAGGATTTTTCTATTTCGAATTTACCGATTATTGATATCTTACATCTGATTGATACATTTCTATTACAAATCTTGTTACTTGTAGAAAAAAAAATATTGAGATAAATACGCAAAGAAAAATTTACGAATACATTGATTTTATTGCAAAATTGCATCGTTCACATATATCATTTCATTCATTCATTTAGCCATTTAATATCGTATTAATTTAATAATGTCGTATTAATAAATAATATTTAATAATAACAATATGTAATTTATGACAATACGACAATATATAATAAGCATAGTTTATTTTTATGTTTTAATTTTAACATATTCGCTGTTATTTTTAACATATTAGAACTTAGTAATGATAATCTACGTATTATCTGTCGACAGTGCATGGATCGATGAATGAATTATTATTATAAACTTACAATTGCAAAATACTATTTTTTAAATATATTCACTATTATTATTGAAATATCATTGATGAATAACAGAGATTATCAAATGTTATATTTTGATAATGATGATGAATAATTTTATATCGAATAACGTAATTCTTATATAATTTATCTACAAATATAGAAATAAATACTTTTTTAATATTTTTTTGATTGCAAATGTGTTCATATATTGAAAATATGATGTTCAGATATTGAATAAACGGTATAGGATAATGCTTCAGAACTTTCTGAATTCCTGAACTATCAAAATTTTAAAAAGCTTTTTAAGTTTTAGAATTCTTCTGAACTTGTAATCTCGAACATTATGAATTCAGTGATAAATGTGAATCTTCATTAGCATATTAATTTTGATTTTGATCTTACATTTTGGGAGAATTTTTTAAACGATCAGAACTTCTAAAACATTAGAACTGCTAGAACTCGAAAATAACCAGAACGGTCAGAATTTTCAGAAATAAATCTTTTAGAATTTTCTAACCTTCAAGAACTTTTTGAATTTAGAACTTTATCGAATTTGTAACTCCGAATTTTAGTGATAACGTAAACTTTGCTTTTGATCGTCTTAATAGAATTTGTTAACAGTGAATTTTTTTTATAATTATTTTTATTACTATATTTTTATTACTATAGTTCCAGCAACAAATTAGAACTAACAAAATATTAAAATTCACTTGTCAAAATCATATTTAATCAATAACTCATTAGCATCATAGATTAAAGAATATAAGTAGAAATATCAAGATTTTGACCTGAATAGTATAGTATTAAAAGTTTAATTATAGATATAATGTATTATTATAATAATTATGGATCTATCACGATTATGTGGATCAAATATATGATATTGCAAAAAAAGTAAATTATTTGTTTAATTACGATTGTTTTATTAAAAATAACTTTGTCATATTATTATCCAAATTTGTATTTGTTAGATTTTATCTTTATTTAAAAGAAATAAAAAAATTCATAATATTTATGCATTATATTGTACGTGAAATTCTTCAAATTTTTTCACTTAATTTTTCTATTTATTACTATTTTGAAACTTTTTACATAAAACATTCAAATTCCTAGCAAAAAAATGTGATATCATGTTAAGTTATTGTTATTAAATAGATGCATTTCTATTAAAATTCATGTATTATAATTAATGTGAATAATGCTGCGATATACTGATTAATTATCTCTTAATTTAATGCTTTCAAATGAACAACAATTTATAATTCAAATAGTCATTTTTATGTTATCTAAGATATGATTTGTAATAGCATAAAAGAATAATTGCAAACAATTATTAGATTTTATATAATTTTTAATATTTTTCAACATTAAATTATAATAGATTAAAATTTATTATTAATTATAATAAATATATTATATCATAATAGATTTATCATAATAGATTTAAATTTAATTAATATATGAATGTAAATCTTACCTCGTCCTTAATAGAATTATCCAAATAACAAATTTCTAATTCTCGAAGCAAATGTGCTGTTATTTCTACCTATAAAATATGAGAATTATATATTATGTAATAATTTTTTACTTTTATATTAATTAATAATTTTATATGTTAAAAAATAATCTTACCTCATGATAGTAATTATTACAATGATTATTTAAAAAAATAGTTTTTGCTGAACTTATAAAAATCCATAATAGAAATAATAAATTTTCTTTATTTGTTAACAAATCTGTTAACTTTAATGTAAAGGAAAAATATATATTATAAAGTCCACACGTTATTAATGTAAAATGCACTGCTAAGTCTAACAAAATTTGATAAGTATAGGCACGATTAAGTTCATGTGAAAGTTTAAGAATCTCAAAATGCATATATCTTTAATATATAAAAAAAAATAAATTAATAATAATAATAATAATAATAATAAATATTTTATTTATATTATTGCGAAATTATTAAGTAAGTAATACCTCATAAGTTGGAGAAAATGCCGAGTAAAATGTTTTGTATTATGATAATCCATTACAAGTATAAACTTATATGCAATGTGTGATTGTATTTTATATCTTATTTTAATATCATTTATATTCGATAATTCATACACTTTTTTTATAATCACATTCATTTTGTGCAATTTATCTATTAAAATACTTAACAAAAATTTAAAAATATAAAAGATAAAAGAATTTACATAAATGAATATATAAGTTTAGAATAAAAAATATTTATGAATTATATATTTAGTTTTTTATGAGAATTATAATATATTTTTTGGATTTAATAGTAAGATACTAGAAATTATTATTATATCTATTAAATTATTATATATATTTTCCTGATCAATTTCATGATAATTCATGAATATTTTTTTTTGTATAATTTACCTTACGAATATAACAAAAGTAAAAATCTCCAAATAAATAATTGTAATTGGCATGTATATTAAAATATACGCATTTTCATATGTGAACCAATATATATTTAACAAACAAAGGCTTGACATCATTGTGCTCCATATAATTAATGATTGTGTGACAAAAAGAAAAGTTTTCCTATAATTTTTTTTAATACCGAATGATTCTAAAGTATTGTCTATTTCTTCACATCTCGCAATAATTATTCTTGAATGCTATAATAATCAGAAAAAAAGAAAGTAATAAAAACTGTACAAATTTTATAAAAATTTTATATATATATATATATATGTTATGTATATGTTTATTTATTTATTTGTTAAGTTTTAACTTTTATTTTTCTTTTATAATATTTTCAATTATAATATTTCGAAATAAATGATAAATTTACTTAAGTAAAATTTTATAAAATGAAATTATTTTTTTCTATGTTTTTATTAATAAAGATATACAATAACAAATAGCATTTGAATTTTGAATGAGATCTAAACTACTTTATATTTAAATTTATGAAAAGAACTGATATCTGTTACTTCATTTAAGAATATAATAATTGATTTTCTTATTAAAGAACTCGAAGTTAAAACCATAAAGCAATGAATTTTTGAAATTAAATTCAAGTTATTGGGATTTGTAAGTTCTTCTCCTGCATTTCCTTCTAATTACAGAAAATATAATTAATAAATAATTATAACAATAAATTAAATAATTAATTAAATATAATTATAATTAAATAAATTAAATAATTAATTAAATATAATTATAATTAAATAAATTAAATAATTAATTAAATATAATTATAATTAAATAAATTAAATAATTAATTAAATATAATTATAATTAAATATAATTATATACATAAAATCGTTTCTATAATAAATATTATATATATGTCTTTATTATATTTTATTTTTTATTTTCTTTATGATATTATTTTTAATAATAAAGATAATATTTAAAATATTCTTGATATTTAAAATTCTTTTCAATCATTCTCAATCTTCATTCTTAACCAAATTAGATAATAATGTAATATAATTATAATATATAATATAATATAAATGTAATGTAATATAATATAATATATAATAATATAATATAAAATAATTAACGTAAAAATCCACTCAAAATTGAATTTTTCACCTATATATATATTTTTTTATTAATATTTTTGGATATAATGAATACATCGATTATAAATCATTAAAATAATCAGTAAATACTCCTAATACATTTATATCTACTTTTTTATTAAATATTCGAATATTTAGATTATACATAAATAATTTATAATACATATAATTATACATTTTAGATGAAAATAAAAATTATGATTTTATGATTTTAATAACGTTAATAACGTTAAAAGACTTATAGTTCAAAGTAATTAATAAAAGTTTTGAGCAGTTTAAAATAACAACAAAATATTAGAGTAATAAAATGCTATAATATTATAACTTATTATATAAATATTGTATTATATATATTATTATATATTATATAAAAATATTATACGTTTTTCAAATATCTAAAAAAAAAGCTTGGTATAAGATATGCAAATAATGATAAATTTATAATCTGTGCGATGAAGAAACTATTAATGAATGTTCACATGCGAATAATTATTTAAAAAATAATCAAAAAGGATTTAAACATAAGGAATAATAGGATATATAAGAAATAAGGATTATATCGTTTTTAATGATTATACATATTCAAAAAAATTATGATTTCACAATTCACAAAACATTTTAAATTTGAATGAAATGACAATAAGATTCATTAATTTCCTGCTTCTTCGATCTACGATACAAAAATTTGTAATATGAGACATTCGATGTTAGAGAAGTAATTTATAAAGAAATAAAATATTTACTTATACTTGAATTTGAGGATTCATTTATACATTATATATTATTCTATAAAAAAACACAATAAAAATTACGTAAAAAAATTGCTCTTGAGTTTTCATAAGATAAAATATCATTCATTGAATAAAATCGAAATTTCCATATTGGAATTAAATATATTCGAAAATTTCTGAAATTTCCAAAAAATATTTAAGAATTCCAGTAATCTTGGCTATATCGAACAATGTGTTGAAAATATTATAACAAAAAAAATTATAAAATTAAAAATTAAAAAATTATAAAATTATTATTTTATTTTCTAAAAATGTTAATTTTATTTTTTTTCAAAAAAATCATTAATATTTTGTTTTTTTTTAAATTAATAATTAAATGTTAATAATTAAAATATCATAATATTTCTTATTTTTATCTGAAACTTAATAAATTATGTTTGTATCGAAAATTATTTACGTAAAATTTAAATTTAAATGTTAGGATATTTAATTAAAAAATAAAATATAAATATATAAGATATTGCACGTGAAAGTATTTATTTCTATACATGTGTACCTGTATATATTTCAACTACTCGTCTATTTGTGTATTAAAAAGTAGACGGATTAAAAAACATAAATATATTAACTACTACAATATTAACTATATAAGTATATTAACTATATATATTTTATATATATGAAATGAAGAAAAGAAAATGAAAATGATTAATGATTATTAAAAATAATAATTAAATTTTTCGATGTTTTTTTTTCAATGCAATGACTGAATAATAGATTGAATATTTAAGCTCTTAATTTTAATTTTAATCTTGTATTTTTAATTTATCTTTCTATTATTATCTTTTATTTATTTTTAAAATATTAAATATTGTCATAAAATATTATTAAATATATAATAAATATATATATAAATAATTATAATAAATATATTATAATTATAATAAATATATATATTAATAAATATATTATTTTCATAATAAACAAAAATAACAAAATATTATTATATATATAAAAATAAAAATATTATTATTTATTAAAATATTATTATATATATAAAAATAAAAATATTATTATGTATTAAAATATTATTATATATATAAAAATAAAAATATTTTTATGTATTAAAATATTATTATATATATAAAAATAAAAATATTATTATGTAATAATATAGATAGATTTTCTTTTTATTTTCACGATTATGAAATGATCGGATATGAAATGCAATTAAAATTTTTTCGATCTATAAAATATGCATATACAAGATTGAAAAAAAATAATATTGTCAATTTATCAATTGCTACAAGTCTTTTTGATATATCAATTTGATATATCAAGTATGTTTTTTTTTCATCTAGTTATAATACATCAAATATATTTTCTAATTTATATATATGAATATTATTGTACAAAAATTTTTTTTATTGAACTATATATACATATATATAGTACATCAAATACAATATAAAACAATACAGCAATAGATAATTTGCGAATATCGAAAATTATTAAAATTTAAAATAATTTCACGTCATAAAATAGATAAGACATCTCTATGACTAAATAATAATTGATCTGATATTATAAAATTATCTAAAAAATCATAATAAATAAAAATCATAATAAGTAAATTTGAATACTACCATCTTTTACAACGTGAGATTGGTTATTTGCTCTTTATTATTTATTATTAAATAATCTTTTATTAGTAATCATTGAACATTTTTTATCTATATTTATTATATATTATAAAAAAGAATTACTTTTATATTATTGTTTTTTTTTATTATAAAATTTTTATAGAGAAAATTTTTTCAGTTGTAAAAATAACATATTAATCTACTACCTAATAGTACTAACATAGGTAATCTAATATTATTCAAATATTTGCTTTATTTTATATAAAATTTATCTAGAAAAAGTTATATATAAAAAAAAAGAAATAAAATACATTGATTTTTATTTAATACAATCAAATCTTTATACGTAACTCAAAAACTTCTGTGAGATTACATTTTACTCTCTTCATTTATTTCTATTCATTTTCTTGAAAAATAAAAACTTATAAGTAAAAATATAAACTTTGATTCATTTGCTGTTTTATATATAGATTATTGATTATTGATTGAATTGAATCTCAAAAATGTAGGAACTGAAGATTCTTGATGTAATTTCAACATTTTTTTTTTGCAAAAACTTTCATTATGATTTCTTAATAAGTTATTAACAAAAAAAAAAAGTCTATTCGAGCCGTATTCGCTACGTCATATAGCGTCGTCTTAATCGATTGAACACAAACAAATCTGAGAAATATATCTAAGAAAATATGTTGAATATTATAATTTATTCATTATTATATGATACAATTCAATATAATTTTATTGATAAAGAAATATTTATTATATTCAGTTTCTTGTTAATAATTTATTAATGAAAGTTTTTGCAAAAGAAAATGTTGCTTGAAATTAGAAATTTTTAGATAATATTTTTGGAATATTGTGTATAATAAAATATATTATCTATAATAAAATTCAAAATATTTCGATTTCCACAAATTTAATCATATCTACAAATCAAATTAAATCAATTTTATCATCTACAATTGAAATCAATTATGCGTGACAACATATGAGTTTTCTATCTTGTATTATTTTGAATATTCGAAAATAAAAAAAATTAAAAGCTTTTCCTTCTTTAAATCTTTAAAATTAAAAAAAATCGTTTATATAATTTTATAATAATAATATAAAATAATATAATAATAATATCAAATTTTTATTTGTTAAATTGTTAGCCGAAAATTTTCTTATTATAATTTCTCTTATTATAATTTGAAAATCTTAGCTGTTTTTTTGAGATTCAAATTATCACACTGAATTATTGTACATATTACAACACAGTATATATTATGTAATATTTCAATAGAATACTATATAATGATTTAATAAAATAATTTAGAAAACAAGTGGAATTTTTATATTTGTTTGCCTCAAATATTCATCAAATCCTAGCTAACAATATCACCATATTTTTTTAAGAATAATTCAATATTTGTTTAAAAATCCAATTTTATTATCCGATTCATTACTAAAAATTATATATTGTTACATATTCTTTGTTTCACTTTCTATCATCAACAAAAATGAATTTAGAATAAATTTATTTTTCAATAAAAATTACATTTCCGTTTAAATTTTTATTTATTTTTTAACACGATTAGATAATTGAAAATTAATTATTCATTTTTTTGTTATTTTTTGTAGAAAAATGATTCTATAATATATTCGATATTCATCCGTTTTTTAAGAATGAATAATAATTAATAATTAATAATGAATATAGTCATTTCTATATAAACATCCTTTTATTTGCTTTAAAAAATATATTTATTAGAAAATTAAAGGATGATAAAAGATATTAATTATAAAAAAATAAAATGTATGTTTTTGAAAAAATTGTACCACATCCTTTCTTGGTTACATAAGTTTTGTCTATAATACCGAGTTAATCCTTTAGAATGTTTATAAAATCGTTAATTTTTATTTATTTCTATTTTTTTTCTGATTGACTTATGACTTCATGCTATATATCTTTCAATTAGAGTATAATGTTCAATTAATAAAGTTATTGGCAGTTTTATTAATATTTTTATCAATAAGATTGATTTATTTTTCAGCATATCTTCTGCAAGACCGCCTATAATAAGATATTTTTTATTCATTTTAATATAAACATTTTATTTTATTTACTATATTTGATTCAAACAATATTATTGCGAATTTATTTATTTATTTATTTATATAAATTTATTTTTATTGATTTTTATTTTCATTATAAATTAAATATCTACTAATAATTTTCCTTTTATATTTCTATTTGCTATGGAAATAAAATCTGATTTTTATTTATAATTTAATTCTTTTCATATTTATTTTTATTCAAAATACCTTGCTAATTATTGTTAAATATTGCTTATTATTATTATTATTATTATTTATTTATTTATTTATTTATTTATTTCTTTCTTTCTTTCTTTCTTTCTTTCTTATGAAGAAAATTTATGAGATTATGAAGAAAAAAGTTAGAAATGTCATAAATTAAAAAGTCATAAAATAATAAATTAAAACGACTTAAGAACGAATTAAAAATTAAATGTAATTACAAAAAAAAGATTATTATAATATATTTGCATTTGTTTAAAATTTAAGTCTCTTCATTATTGATGTATAAAGAAAAAATAATTAAATTTAATCGATATTTCTATGCATACAATTATATAACAAATATTAGTATTCTACTATAAGATCTTGTATAATAATTGCATCAATTTTAATATTTTCTTTATTAAGGTTAAATGTTTATCTGTAAAAAGCATTTTTTTAATAATGTGAAATCATTTAAAAAATCTGAATTTTCCATTCTTTAAAGATTGTTTTTCATTAGAAGTTAAAAAAATTTATATTAATAAGCAAGAATGTGAAAAACAATTCGTTCCGAGAATTTTCGAGAAGCAAAGATTGAGAATTATTCCATATATATATAAAATTGTACGATATATATATAAATCATTTTTATTAAAATCTAATATAAATCACAAATTTTAATTATATTAATATTACTTTTGGTTTTGTTAAAATAAGTAAATTTTAAATAGGAGTCAACTTTAAATAAATATTTGCTTTTTACTAGATTAAAATATTACTCATTATTAATTGTAATCATAAAGATTTCTTTTATATCTATAGTTACATTATATTTTTTTATATTTTTTTATTATTAGAATTATTTTATATAATACATTTATATAATAAATCAAATAAAATTAAAAATAATTATGTGCACATTATAATAATCGAAAAGTGAATATTTTCATATAGCATTTATATTTTGTTCAACAATCTTATAATATTCTTACTATATTTTATTATTATAACTTTAGACATACTTACTTTTGTATTCATCATTCCAAGAATTATAAAAATCATAACAACTGTGACAATAATGAATAAAAAAAATTTAAAAGTGATCTCTGCATATGCAGGCCAATCTTCGTAATTCCTTCTCAATGCTGTATAAAGATAAATAATACATAGAATGATGCCTATACCGGCATATATTATACTATAGCCATATCGTAAATTTCCTTTTGATTCAAATATACGTAAACTAAATATTTCATTGATTATAATCAAAGGTGCGAGCGAAGCATATTGAGTTCTTGGTGTCCATATTAAGATTTTTGTCATAATCTTATCAATTATTACGTCTAAAAGTACAACAAATTTTGGAATTATGATTAAAGGAATTATAACAAATAATTAGCGTGATAAGATGGATTTATAAGAATCGGAAATATAAATTATAAATATTTAATATAATTTTACAAGTATTCAATATTTTTTGTTTAAATTCATGAAATAAAATTTTTTTCAAAATTGTATAAATACAATCTATAAATTAATATGGAATAAATTAATATGAAAACAAAGAAATAAAATTTTGGATAAAATAAATCAATGTTTAAAACCGTCGAAGTAATTTATTTAAACATAATATTTTTTTATCATTATATTTCTTTATCATTATATATTTCATAATTAAAGATTAAATTTCATTGCATAAAAAGGAATTCCACATATATGATATTTGCTTACCTTTCATATTTTTCTTATTTCTGTTCATATAAATAATAATACTTAATTTATATATAATTATCTCTTTTTATATTATAATATTATAATTTTCTCTTTTTTACTAATTATCTATTTCGTTTTTTTATGTTTTTACTAAATTATATATTATTCCAAAATGAATAAATGCATCTATTTATATGCTCATTATAATATTTTTCTCATTTCATTTATGATTAATCTGATTAAAGATAATCATGTTATTTGGAGTTACAATATATTTATAATTATATATTTTCAAAATAATTCTTCTTTAAAAATAATCAAAGATCATATGTCATTTCATATTTATCGATAATAAAAATGATACAAATTAAAATGTAAAATATAATTTTTTTTTAAAGAAAATGTTAAGCTTAATCTAATCTTCTTTCAAGATTAAGTTATATAAGTTTTATATTATGAGTGATTAATGAGAATTAGAGTGTTTTCCATTAGAAATTCCTTGTAAATATTATGTTTTATTTATGATAAAATTTTAACGCATCAATTCTTTTTTATTGAACCATATCGTTGATTACTTTCATATGAGTAATAAAATAATAAACTATATAAAAAAATAATAAATAAAATACATATAACACGTAGAAATATAAAGATGAAAATATTTTTTAAATAATCTTTTAATTTATTGAATATATAACTAATGTTATAACTAATAATATATAAAAAAAAATTATTTACATTTGTAAAAAACATATAAGAAAAATGATGAAAATTAACATATATAATTAAATTAAATCAAATAGAAACAATTTATTAAAATAATAATACATGATATATTACTACAGAGTACTTCAAAAGTAATATATAATAATTTATAAACAATAATATGTCACTAGCCTAACGAGTCATATAAATGACTCAATTAATCAATCTTTCTATTTATTTTTTCAAAAAAATATATACGTTTTAGTTAAGTGATTTTTCTATGATAAACTAATCAGTATGATCAGTAAAACAAAATATATGAAATATAATTCTACGAGACAATTAAAAAGTTATTATACATATTATATAATTTTCATGGACAAATAAAGAGGGATAATTAGTTTGCAAGTTGACTAAATCTCAATATAAGTGATAAAATGTACTTCATATTGGAAATCAATATTTTTTTCTTTATAATATTCATGGAAACAACTCTTATGTTTTTATTCTATTATCTATAATAGAAGTTTATAAAATGCATATTTATTTAAATAAATAAAATAAAATATTAATAAGATAAGATATTAATAATTGTACATACATTTGATGTCGTTTTTTTTTCAATATGGCAAATGCGATATATTTTTCTTGTGAAATTATTATGGTGTCTTAAGTTTCTTTTGCATCACGCTAAGAATGACTTTAATTGGCTATTTTTATATAAACATGCAGGCTTATTTATTATGGCATCGGTTTCAGTCTTCCCAAATCTCTTTAAAGTTCGTTTCATTAGTGATACAGTTTCTTACGCTTAAAAAATTTTTTGAGTAAATCTTATTATAGTATCTCATTTGATGTGAATAATAAATACAATATTGTCTGCTTAAATTACAGATTCCCATTATTTAGAGAGATGTTCTTGGGTTGTTTAAAAAGTAGTTTCGTTTTTTTATGACAATAAAATATATTTTTTAATAGTATATATATATATATATATATATTTTATTTAATTACATATTGACTATTGTGGTCTAATACATGTCATCTTTTAGGTAGTAACATGATTCCATGCTCGTAAAACTTTTGATCTTTATTTGCAAAAAATTGATTCAAGTGATTTTTGACATTTAAAATATACTATCTGCTTTGCTATCTGAAAAATTCTGTAAAGATCGAAACAAATGGCAATCCGATGATGCCAGATCTGGCGAATATGATGGATACAGTAGCATCTCTTATCCAAGTTGTAACTTCTGGCGAATCATTAAACTCATGTGAGGTCTAGCATAATGAAATACCACATATTTTTTGTTAATTAATTCAAGTCTCTTTTGTTTGATGGAATCCTTTAATTTGTCCAATTAATTGCACTATACTTCCGAATTAATTGTACAATCATCAGATAGAAGCCCAAAAAAAAAAAAAACAATTCCCATCAAAGAGAGAGAGGATCACTTTTTTCTGATGAATATTAGCTTTGAGCTGGTTCATTTCTACTGATTCTTGATCATTTTTGTTTAACATTATCGTAAACAATTTACTTTTCATTTCCAATTATGATCCGCTTTAAAAATGAATCATTTTGTTTATGTTTAGTAAATCACAAATATCAATACGAAGAATATGTGGAACCTAAATATTCAGAATGAAACAAAGCCGTTTCATGTGATCATGAACAATCGAATTCAATAAATTCAATCTCATAACAATTTCTAATAAATATTATTCGTCGGTTTGTTTCAATTAGTATCTTTATTTTGTCTTCATAAGCTTCAATTGGTCTTCCAAAACACATCTTTAATGCCGAAATTATCGGCACGAAATTTTGAAAACCAGTTTTGATACTGATATACTGTTAATACATATATCTTCTCCATAGAGAAGATATCTTCACATAACTTTTTTCTTGTCTGAACACCATACTTATCTTTTCAGTAATAAAAAAATAAAATATGCCGAAAATGCTTTTTTTAGTTGTTACAACCAGAAAAACACAACCGCACAGAATTAAACGAATTTTTCTTATAAATAAACCATGAAATGGTTCAATGGTTTAGAATAAAGTTGGCTGGATAAATATTTATATAGCTAGCGATATTAGTGTAAAAAAATGAAATTACTTTCCAAACAATCCAGAATCATGTGATCAAAATTATATAGAACTATTATAAATATTTAAAGTTCATTGAAATCACATTACAATTTTATTTGTAGTTTTATTACTGAAATGTTACTAGCAGAACTATTTCATATTTAAGTTGGTAGTTAATTGGTTTTCACACATTGGTTTGAATATATTGTAAGTACGCGCAATTACGTTTTATTAAACACGTGTTTATTCAGTCAAATCAATGAGTTTATTTATAGTTTTATTTATATTTTTTTTTTGTTTTCATTGCTGTCAACAAGAATTATATATAATAATATAATTAATAATATATAAATCAAACGATTAAAACAATTAGCGTGAATTATAGAAGCTTAAACAATACTGTAATACTGTATTATTAAATGTATTATTAAATGAGATATGACAAGATTCACTCCAAAAAAATTTTTATACATTACTATGAATACGAAATAAAAAGAATAAAAATTGAAAATATTTGATTTCATAAGAAATAATGAATGATTTCATAAGAAAAATATATCGCATTTGCTACATTAAATAAAAGATTGATATTAAATATTAATGTTTAATTTTTGTCAATAGAAAAGAAAGACATTAGAAGAATGATTAGAAATTGGACTAAAAATATCCAAACATTAATGTATAGACCAACGAATATATTAGTATATAAAAACGAATATATTAATGAAAAAAATCATAGAAAAATGCCGAAAAAATACAATTTTTAAAAACTCGTTCCTTTCTATATGAAAATATAAATTTTTAATTGTGCGTTAATATTAGAGAAATAAGCATTAGGCAACCTATATTAGATTTTTTAAAAGAAAATATCATAGAAATTTGCGGTGTCGAATTTCATTACAAATCATAATTGACTTTGGAGATTTAAAAAAAGATATATGAATATTAATTGACAAATATATTTATATAAACAACTAATATTTTTTTTATTAATTATAATACATTTTATCTTTGTTTTTATTCTTTCTAAAAACATTTCCAAATATTAAGACGAAATTAATTAATTTATATAAATTTATATTATGATATAAAAAATTATATCAATTTAAATTCATTTCATAAAACTAATATAACAAAATTAAATATTTACAATTCGAAATTAGAAATTATATAGCAGAAATTATTTAAATCGTAGAGAGAAAGAATTTATATTGAAACCAGAAAAAATCGACAATATCATTTCGTTTATTTTAAATTTCGTTTATTTATATGGAATAATGTTCAATTTATTCCGTAAACATATATTTTAAGATATTCTTTACATTATTATAAAAATTATGCAATTATAACGTGTAAATGTAGTTGTAAAACTAAATTTGAATTAAAAAGAAATGTTTAATATTTTTTAAACTTCGAGGATTCTATTATAAATTTTGAAATTTATAATATGTCCTATCCTTTTGAATTTATTTTTATACGAATTCATTCTTACAAAAATTCCATATTTATAAATTTTCTAAGATTATTAAAAGTTTTACTATCTTTCTATAAAATTATTCTTTCATTGATAGATAAATATTTTCTAATTTATAAGTAGTCTGAAATTTATGTAAAATAAATTAGCTTTTGAATTTTGAACAATCTCTCTAAATTAAATATTTTTTTCTTAGAATTAGAAAAATGTAGATAAACAAATGTAAAAACACTTTATTGTTCCAATTTGATATATTATGAAAAAAATCGAATTATATTTATCACTGAATTCTTATATTAATAATAACTTTTTTTATATAGTCTATTATAAAAGCAAAAAATCTTTTCATTTTTTTAATTAACAGAAATAATTCGCAAATTGTTATATCGTTACATTTTCTTAATTTCCATCAAATATTGCTTTCTTTATTAATATCATCATTACTATACTCATAATATAATGGTAAAAAATTCTTTACATATTAAAATATATATTTTTGATATATTTGATGAATAATAATAGTAATCGTTTTTTCTAATAGCTGCCAATTATATTATCGCGATATATTAATCAATATTATACTATAATACCGTAATATCGTATAATATCTTACATTAATCAATATAGTAATAATATCGATTATGTCTTATATTTCGAGCACAGTTGTTATCACTATTTTATTTGTATTACTTGCGAATATAATCATCGAATTATTATCAAAAACATTCAAATTAAAAAAAATAACAATAATCGAATTATTTTTCTTTATTTTATATTCTATATTCTTTAATTAAATAGCATTAATTATAAAATATAACACTTCTATTGTTTATGAAGTTTATTAGATTATTAAGATAGTATGTAATGATGGATAATATTTGATGAAATAAATATTTTAAATATTTTAATATTTTTTAATATTTTAAATTTTATTCAATTTATTTCTATTTAAAAAATTATTTTAAATAGAATGTAAAATTTAAATAAATAAAATATTTTATTTTATTTTATTTTTATTAAAATATTGTAATCAACATAAAATAAAATACATTAATTTTGTTTAAAATATCCAGTCATCTTATAAGGATGCTGTTTTTTCAATTTTTGGATTGAAAGTTAAAAAATTTTATTGTTAAAATATTAAAAGAAATTAGTAGAAACAAATTATAAATAATGATAGTAAAAAATATTTTTGCACAAAAAATCATCTAGGCAATACTATAAATTTCAGTATAAAATATATAAAAAGAAATTTATAAACTTAAAAATATATTGAATATAAATCATATTTCCGGTAATAATATTTAAAATAAAGGAAATAAATTAAGATAAATAAAGTATTTAAAAAAAATTCAAATATTTTCAATAAATAAATTTCTTTAAATAAAATAATATTTCCAAATATTATTTTAAAAACTTGTTATATCAAATATTTTTTATAATATTCCATTTTCAAAATAATACATATATTTTAAAATAAATAAAATTGTTTACTATTTATTATTTAAAAATATTTTACCTTCTGATATTATGTCATAATAAAAAATATCATTTGATTATTATTGCTTATAATAAAAAATAATATGATCTTTTGCGCGATATCATCCATAACGGAAACCAAGTATATATATATTAATGTAGTATCTCATCATTCATCATTAAAAAGTAATATTTTTTCCATTTCAGTTTATAAAGATCTGCGTTTTCATAATATTTCATAGATAATCTTTTAGAATATTTAATTTATCTTTCATCGTTTTTATATACAAAGTTTTGTTAAATATAGTTATTTTCTTTTATAACATGAAACATTAATTATTATATTTTATTTTGAAATTTTTGTAATATTTAAAATTTAATTTATTTGTATGACTCCATAATTGTAAATCAGAAAATTATGTAAATTTTGACGTTTTATATAGAAATTTTTCTTTCATAGGGATTTTTATAAAAATATAAGTTTAGTATTTTTTTATATATAGAAAATATATAATATAATTAAATAATATATAATATATAATATATAATAAAAATATATTATATATCTCATAAAATATTATCATTTTGAATTATGTCATTATTATTATTTGCAGCGAGAAATGTTTTGATAAATATTAAATAGTTTTAAGAAATATATATATTGATATTATTATTATTTTTTTTATAAATAGACGCGTTAAAACATATATCAATTTTCATTTTTTAAATAGAACGGTATATTTTTTGATCAATCGATGCAATTTTACATTTGTTATAAAAACATTTAATCTAAATGTTTGACTGTTTTTAAACATTTTTAAGTGTTTAAAAAATTATCGTGAAAAAAATCTTTTCGATATAAGATCGATTTCGACAAATAAAAATGCAATTTTAAATAAAATGCAATAACTAAATGAAATTAAAGTTTTAACTGCGGTTATATTAAATCCATTTTTAAGTTATCGTAAAATTAAAAAACAATCAGAAATTAATCGAACGAATATTATACGCATTCTATTGTCAGTACAAATTCCATGTCATTTATTTAAAGTTCAAAAGTTGATTAATAATGATTTTCATTGTTCATATAGAATTTTGAGAATGGGTTCTCTAAAATTTTTTGATTTTCTTAAAAATGTTAAATTCATAGACGAAATTTAATAATTATGATTATATAAATTTACGGAATATTTTTGATCGCCATAAAATTTTTAGACGAATTGATCATCGATATTAATTTCTCGATCGGTATACTAAGTAATTATATTATATATATTTTATTGATTGTTGAAATCAAAATATATTAATTTTTTTACAAATATTAATTTTTTTCACAAATTTTTCCAATATTTGGAAAATGTATTACATATTTGATTTACGTGGATTGAACAGAATGCTCTATATATTATGCATTAACAAAAAAAATATTATACATCAGAACAACTTTATCCAAATCGGATATGTATAATATGGCAAATCTATTAATTTTCCGGCATCATCTTCTAATTTAATTCGATTTTCTTTTATGTAGTTGCTTAAAAAATAAAGTTTATTATACAAAAATTCTGATTACATTGCTCGATATGAAAGAATAGATATGAAGAATCATAAACATGAATATCATAAAATATTCTCTGACATGTTAGAAATATAAAACGATTATTGTATTATTTTCAAAAATATCGAAATATTAATGGACATTATTATATTAAATTCTTTTCATAAATAATTAATAAATAAATATACTTATTATTAATAATAAATACACTTATTAATTATTATATATTTATATACATTTATACACAATTTATATACTTATTTATATTATTAATAAGCGAATAAAATTTGTTTAATATTTACATCAAAATATTTTCTAAATTAATTATTTTTCGAGATACATAAGTTTCTATTTTTTTTATAGGGAATTAAAAATTGCATTGACTGATGTATAAAAAAAATATATTCTATTTCAAACATGAAAATTGAACTTTTGTATGTCCTTAACGCATTTATCTACAAAAAAATAGTCAATATATGCATTGATAATCAGTAGATGCATCTTTTAAAATCATTCAATGTCCATCAAAATATTTCTCGCTGCAAATAATAATAATGATATAATTTAAGATAATAACATTAAATGAAACATCTTGTATAAATTTCCCATTTCAATTTAGAGCTGATTCTAAGTAATTCTAAATAGTTTATTCTAAAGAATTGATATAAAATAATCATATAGTAATATAGTTTAATTAATATAAAATAATTATATAGTAATATAATTTAATAGTATAGTATATTTGCATCACTATTGTGTGTGTGTATTTGTATGCACGCGTATATATATTTTTATATTATTTAATATAATCAATTATTATTTTTTTTCTTTATAGTACAATTAGTTTTCATTTATGAATTTTAGATTTCTTTTTTTGTATTTTAGATTTTGTTTCTTGTCTTTATATTAAAAAATAATTGTATTAAAATAACAATATTAGCAAATATTGTTTTCTTTTTATTATATTTTATAAGAACAAGTTCATTATTTGAATATTCACAAAATAACAACATATATTATTATTATTAAAATGATGAATAATAGTTTGTCAAAACAAAATATTTAATAACGATAAATATACGATAATAATATAATATTTGATAACAATAAATATAATATTCATAATAATAGAAAATTAAATTGATGTAAGAATTTGATAACTGGAATTACTTTGAATCAAAATTGTATGCTATAATCTCTTTTTATCCTTCCATATAACACGAGAGAAAATTATTGCACATACTTTGCATAATAATATTAATTTATTTTTGTTCTTGAATATATAATAAAATCTCAATTTCAATAAAAAAAGAAATTGTCTAATTCTTATCGAATTCTTCAATTATTGTTTTGTTTTAGCATCGAAGCTCACTTTAAAGTTGATTTTTTAAGTTTTTAAAATATCAATATAATTCATCATCACATATACTCATCTATAAGTTAATTTATTTATAGATTTATAATTAATTCATGAATTAAATTTTTAATCTTTTATTAAAAAATAACTGTATACAATAATATATGTACCATTTCTTTTTAGAATTTTATTTGATTTTATGTTTAATATGTAAATTATTTTTCATTATTTTATATAACTTTTTTTCAGAATAATAATAACTTATTTTTTTTAATAAAATTAAAAAATTTTGTATATTTTATTATTATATATTACTATATTATAATATTATATTGTATTAATTAATTCCAATTTTTTATGAACTAAAAAAATTAATTTCTCAATTTATTTAATTGATTTTCAATTAATGGAAAATAACTTTTTGTTAAAAAAATCTTAATAATTCTGTTAATAAAATTTTTCTTTTTGTTAATAAAATATAGCTTTAGCATTATTTTTCAATATGTTTTAAAATACAAACAAAAACAAAAAATATCTCTAATTTATTTTATCTATTTCTATGAAATATTTCTAACATTATTGTAGCTATAATTAAATTTTTTCAACAATAATAAATCGTTAAATTATTCATTAATATTATTATTAGTATTATTAAATAATGGCAAACTTGAACTTTTAGAGATAAATATGTAATAGATTTCAATTATTATCTAATTATTATCTAATATAAAAAAAGATAGAGTAGATAATTAATTGATATATTTATAAAAGTATGTAGCCAGTAGTATCAATACTGTTAATATATTGTTTTCATATGTTGTTGTCATACATAACATAAAATATTTCACAAAAATATTAAAAAATATCTAATTTTTTTGTTTTCGTTGTTGGATACCATTTCTTATTTTAAAATAAAGCAAATTTACAATTTTTAATGATATTGAGAAGTTTTTTGTATTTGAACGAAACAAATGAATATCGATAATAATTTGGATAACATAATGGCAAGAATAACTCTCGATTTTTGCAAATATTAAAATAACTAAAACATTATGGATCGTTATAATCTTTAATCTTTTCAATTTCTTCCATTTTATTGCAGTAATATATGTTAGCTTCTTGAAATTAAAATTTTATTGTATAATAAAAATATAATGATAATATGATTCTTTTACATAATTTTGATACAAATCATTAGACTTTTCAATATAAAGTTTATATATTTCATGCTTATTTAAATCCAAAAATAAATATTTTTTGTTCAAATTATATTATTTAATGTAAGAACAATTGAATTTTGGAAAATTATCAATATTTTCATTTGTTTTTTAAAAAAATTAATGCAATTACAGAAGTTTTATTGTTCAATTTATCTGTTTATTGTAGCAATGTTGATTGTTTTTTCTTCATCAGAGTATTATTATTGACATTAATCATTTGACATTAATATAGTATAAGAATTAACAATAAAAATAAATAATTCGCAAACACAATGATTTTTTAAACTAATATTTGAAAAAACACAAATCAATCTAAGAATTAGATTTTATGAAGAATTTATGAGAATACGGAAAATCAAAAAATTTTTTTGTTTAGATATGTTAAATTCAATATAAGAATTTAAATATGATTATCTAAAATTATGCGATTCCTAATTATATATAAAATATATTTATATATTTTATTCAAAAATATTTTTTTGGCTTCTATATTGATAAGAATGCTTATAGATAAATACAAAGCTTAGCTTTTTTTTCTTTTTCAGGACAATTAATATTACAGTTTTCAGATTTTCGTAATTTTTTATGTTTATTTTTTTGCGACTATTTAGTACCAATTTCTTGAAATAATTTATGGCTTCATTATTATTAATTTTAAATGATTTTTTAAGTATATCATTTAATTCGCTTTACTTTACTATTATTATAAATATATTATTATAAAATACTTTTATTATTACTACTATTATTATAAAATACTTTATTATTATAAAAATAAAAAAGCATAACATTTTATTTTCAAAAATAAAATCCTTATAATTTCTCGTTTTCAAAAAACTATTTGTATTAAAAAATCGTTGATATCACATTATATGAAGGAAATTTTGAAATCAAAAAAATTATTTAACTTATTTTTTTATTTCAATTTTAAAAGGCGAATGATGGATTGTTTGTTCTATTCGTTTTATATTCACTCTATACTTTAACAATTTATTTTATATAAATTATTATGTAATCTTGAAATTGATTTTAAGTATAGTTTAATACTCATTACAAGAAATAAAAGTATCACATAAATTGCAAATATACAATTTCTTTAAAAAAATTTACAATTAATGTATAATAAATTTATATTAAAATTTTATAATTTTCTCAATTCACTTTATTTATAAAATGCTTTTTTATAGAATACTTAGAATTTTTTTATAAAATATATATTATGTAAATATATTTTTATATTTAATTATATTCAAATATAATTTTTTGAATAGTTGATACATGAATACTTAATTATAAACTAATTTTAAAAATATCAGTAATTTTAAAAATTTTAAAGTTTGTATCAAATATTACGTGTTATTTACAAAAGGAAATTTTATCTGAATTTATGAAATATATTAAAAATCGCTATGTTGAAAAGTGATACAATTTTTAATAATTGGAGAGCAGTTTCAGCATCATATTAAATTAAAATATCAGAAAATATTTTATCAGAGAAATCAATTTCATAATTGAAGTATAAATAGAATAATTTTTATATCTTATATATTATCATATATTAAATATTGCTATATAATATATAATATTATGATTATATATTATTATGATATATAAATGCAATGTTATTTATTGAATTTGAAAGCTTTCGATTAATATAAATATTAACAAATTTAAACACTTTAATCAAACAATTATATAATAATAATATATATAATAATTATATAATAATTATTTATTATATAATTAATGTTAAATAAATTGTTGAATGTTAAATAAATGAAACTCACAATATTTTAGATATAACTTGATCTTCAAATTTTGCCAACTATTAAAAATTTCTTAAAAAATTAATTACATGCAATTTGAAGATTAGTTTTGAAAATAATTTTTAATATATTTCATGAACTTGAAAAGTTTTCTTTTCTATCAATATATTTAATGTAGATTTAAAATTCTGTAAAAAATTATTTTATAAATAAATATTAAATAAAAAAAATCATTTTTAAAATGTGTATTTTATAAAAATTTTATAAAAATATTTTTTTTATAAAAATTTTTTTATAGAATGTTTATTTATAGAATAATATTTATAGAATAATATATATAAACAAATATTTTATAAAATAAATTTAAATGAATTTTACAACTTAATTATAAAACTTTAACATTTTTTTTAAAAGTATGATACATTTGAATTTTTTCAAAATTTTTATTCATTTATATATATATGATTTATATATATTATATATATAATATATATTATTCATTCATTCATTCATATATATAATATATATTATTCATATATATATTATGTAGTATAATATAAAAATTGATTATAAAAGTCATCATATTGATAATAAAATTATTTTTTTAACAAATCTTTTCCGATAAAAACATTTTCCAATGATAAATAATTTTTAATATCTTATTAAACATTCATTTCATAATTTTTATTGCGCTACACAATAAATGTAGATCAGATAGCAAAATTAATATTTTTCCTTTAATATTATTTTTCTACTATTTTATAATTATAGATTTATATTTTTGACATACATTCTTATACTATTTTTAAATAGTGCACAAACATATAAATATATGTTTATATATAAATATATGTTTATAGATTATTATATAATTTATAATTAAATCGTAATTTAATAATAATAAAAATTTTTTGTGAATTTTTTTTTATATTATTTCATATAAGAAATTAAATAAAATAAAGAAAATTATTGCAGCCCTAAATTGATGACATAAAACTTGTACTATGTCATTTATTTGATAATTTTTTTGATAAAAAAAATAAGAAATAATAGAACTCGTTATACATCTCGTTATACATCTACTAAATTTTTACAATAAAACTTATCTATCCTACTAATAATAATAATTACAGATACCAACTTTTTAGCGGATCTTATAAACATCTTATAAAATTTATATTATAAAATAGATTTTTATTTAAAACCTCACAAATATAATCACATGTATCAATCCCATTTTTTTGGAATTGTGAGCAATATTATTATGATTTATAAAAAGTCAGATATTAATACATACAGCTTATAGGAGCAGACTTTATATGTTGCGAATTGCAAAAATTTATACTCACGTCTGTGGCATCATGAGTCTAAAACAGAGAAACACATTTTTGCTATCGCTTGCAAATATATTCCCAAAAGCTAGAACAAGCTAGAACAAAAGAATTTGAATTGAATATCAAAAGTAGTGAGAAATATGATCTTTTCATTGTTCAATAAATAAAGAAATCGAAAAAATTTTTAAAATGAAAAAATCCGCCAACTAAATATCGTAATTTTAATCATAGCATTGAATGTATTATAAATTATATTTTAATTAATGAATTTATTCAGCAGCATGAAATTAATATAATAAATTAATATAAATATAATATAAAATTAATATAAATATAATAAAACTAATATCAAATTAGTATCAAATATAATATATTATATTAAATAAATATAATATATATTATATTATATAATATAATAATATATCATCTTATTTTGAATGTAAATATTTTATATACTTTTCGACATAAAATCAGACTATTCATATATCTATTATCCGATTGATACGTTTCTATCAAAAAAATGATAGCCATTTGAAAAAAAATTAACAAAGAAAAATTTACAATTGGCTTAACTTAATTACAAAAAATGCTAGATATGTCTCCCTTTCTTTTTCTTTCTCTCATGTACACTTATTAAAATTTTCTATAATATTGTATTATTAGATTAATAATATGATATATGAAATATGTAATAAGCATAGTAAAGCATAAGAGTTGTTTTTGCATCTTAACTTTAATTCATTGTTATTTTTAATATGTTAGAGCTTAGCTAACTGGTGGTAACTTATCCATTAATAATAATTCAACAATGCATTGATAAAGATTATCATTATATACTCATAACTATGAAAGAAATATGAAAGAAATAGCTATTTTTTTATACTCATAACTATGAAAGAAATATGAAAGAAATAGCTATTTTTTTATATATCTATTATTATTATCAAAATAATATAGTAGTCATCAAATGCTCTATCGACAATATTGCTTTGATAATGACAACAATTATAATTTTATATCATCTTCTATGACATCATAACCATTACTGATGAGATTGTATGTAAATACATGTTGTTATTTGATATTTAAATAATTGATTAAATAAAATGAAAGAATGGGAAATAAATTAAAAAAAGAAAAAATAAATCATTTTCTTGTAAAAAATGATTTATTCTTTTCTTTTTTCTTTTTTTAATTTATTTTTATTCATATTCATATTTATTCATCTAAAAAAAGAAGCAATTTTTTAAAATAATGTTCCTCTAAAATATATTTCTGTATTATTTAATTTAAAATCCGAATTAAAATAAATATAATAGATTTTAAAATAAATGTAACTAAGTTATAGATTTATCGAACAAGATATATGTGAAGAGTAAAATTTTTTTATGGAATAAAGTACAAATTCGATTGTATATTGTTTTGAAGTAGAAAATTGTAAAAAATTAAATTGCAAAATATTGAACTTGTGTTGTCTAATTAATAAAAAACTGTAATATATTTAATTATAATATATAATTCTAAATAATGAAAATCAAGATGAAACTAATAACTAATAATTCAAGATAAACTAAGATGAACACACTTTATAAACTATGAGATTCGACCGATGAACATTATAATTAAAGAAGAAAATTGAAGATATCTAATGAGACGATATTAATTTTATTAAAAAAGTAACATTAAGACAATTTTTAAATTTGAAATCTGAAAAAACTCTTAAATGTATCAAATAAGTAGACATAAACTATGAATAATGAAATGAATATTTTGCGGCACCAGAATGAATCATTGATTGAACCTTCAAAAATAGAAATGTTACTGATACAAAATATATCAATATTTAAAATTAAACTAATATAAAGCTAGATCGGTAGTACATTTTAAAAAATATGAAATAGATTATTATCAAATTTTCAATTATTCAATTTTATTAAAACAATTCTTGCAGTTACAATATCTAAGAAAATGATACTGCACCATGATAATATAAATAATATAAAATATGATATAAAAACAATATTCCATTGTTATTAAACTTAACTAAATAGTTTATATAAAAAAATTTATATTTTAGAAATAATGTTTGCAAATTAAATCATAGCGTAAAATATTGGACAAAATACTTTAAAATGCTTTTATTTTAACTTAACTTTTGAAAAATTTAACTTAAAAAAACTGTTGCAAGTTTAGATATTTACGAATTCAAACAAAAATTTGCAAGTTATTCTAATCATATGTATTATTGATAATTGAAAGTAAAAAGAAGAAATTTTAGAATTAAAAAAATCAAAATTTTGATTATCATGATCAGTAAATCTAATTATTTTCTGGATTTACAAAGAGAACAATATAGGAATGATTCAATTTTTTTACATCAAGAATTTTATAATCGAATTTTATAACTATTAAATCCATTTAATAGATAACAAATTGCATTAGCATTTCTAATAATAACAAGCAATGGATTATCAAGAAAAGGAAGAAAAAGTTATCAAAGCTATCATATCATAAGTAACAATTTATATTTATTTATTAAAACAAAATCTGATATTTATTTACAATAAATCATGCAGAACAATATATGCAAAAAATCTTCTGGAAATTTATTGAATGCTATATAACGAATTCTCAAATATTTAGGGATATAAAAGAAAAAAACATAATAAAGACATAATATCTTGTTACTTTTCAAATTGTAAAGTAACTTAAACTAATAATAAATAAAAAATTTTATAATCTTTTGAATTTTGATCTTAGCAATTTAATTGATGATTAAAATGATATTAGATTTATAAAGAATTTCATCAAAAGATTAAATATATTGATATTATTTTATATACGTGTATAAAGAAAAAATATGATGCTGAGATTTTTGTTCTGCATGTCGTCTCAGAGAAACAAAAGACAAATTTACTAACAAAACTATTATCAAAGATAGCAATTATTCAACATTAAAGAAAAATGTTCTAAATATATAGAGTTGTTTTATTTTATTCATTTGATCAAAATGGAAATATTAAATATTAAAACATTCAAATAAATCGGATCAAATAAAATAAAAAAATAAAAGGAAAATATTAAAAAAAAAAAGAAGGGATTAAATATTAATGATAATTTTAACTCTGATGAACAATTACTAAGAAACACTTTTCTCAATGAAATATAAAGAAATATATATATAAATAATTATTATAAATATTATATATATATATTATATATATAATATATTTATATATATATATATATAATTAAAATTTACTTTTATAGCAACAAATAATTATCTTTTTTTTATTTAATGATCAATTATAATGAAAAATTTTTAAGCATCCTTATTTAATGAAATTTACTTTAGTTTATTTATTTTTTATTATAGTTATCTTTTAATGAAACAGAAAAGATGAGTTTATTATATTATCATAATTATAATATTATCATAATTATATATCATATTTAATATATTAATTTATAGTGTTTTTGACTGATTAATAAAAACAGGTAAAATAATTTGATAGAAAATATGAAATACGTAAATAATAGTATAACTAAAAAGATTTTAATTTTTTTATTATGTTATATTATAATTATAATGTATCAAAATCATTAATTATGAACTTATTATGATTATACGAGTCAAAATTTGCATATTATGAGAACACAATTACATATATAATGCTAAACTTTGCTTTACTGTAAAATAAAATAAATTGTTTGCCTAATTCTAATATATTTTTGCTATATTTGATATTATTTATTATGCTTTGATAAAATTTTATATTAATAAAATTTTTTCATTATTGCCTTAATACAATTTATTTCAATTAATTCATAAACTCTCAAAAGCAATTTCATATTATTCTCAGAAGTAATATTGTATTATTATTATATGTATTGTATTATTATTATATGTATTATTATATTATATTATATTATTATATAGTATTATTATATGTATTGTTATTGTATTATATGTATATTATTATCCGAATTCATGTTCGAATTTTATATTCATTTAGAAAAATTAAAAAATTCGAAATTCTATAATAGACTTATAATATTTTTGTAATATATATTGCATATAGAATTTTTTAAATTCTTTCTCTTGATTTTTTTATCCATAGTTCTATCTTATATATTTTCTCTTCTATTCATTATTAAGGTTTGTTGAATTAACATGACAACAATAATAAATAATAATTTTCAATTGTTTACATATTATTAAAACATCACAAATATTGTATCGAAATAATCATAATATTGTACAAAGAAATGCTTAATACAAATCAGATATTCTATTTAATTTCTTTTTGTTTTTGAATAAAACGAGAGAAAACGTAAAATATAAGGTACTTTAAATAAGACCAAATCATAAAATTACTACTCGAATAATAATATTATTTTAAAGATTATTATTCTATTATAATATATAATCTTATTCTTACTTTAAATGTTTTTCCAAACTGTATAAAGATTCACGATTTTCATAGGCTTCTCATTTGTTTTCCGATCTATCTCTTTACAACTAATTTCAAACAAAGTGAACAATGCAATAAAGTAAAAAATATATTTATTTCAAGCAAAATTGCTATTACTCATTTCGGAACAATATTATTTCATAATAAGTTAAAGTAAATATATATTTATGTTATTACGCAAACAAGCGATTCATGAGCAAAATATTCAAATTGCCAATGAAAAAATGCGCTATCATAATGTATCATATAATTGTACAAAATACCTAAATGAATGCATATTAAAATATATATATAAGTTAATGCAAATATTCCGATCAATTACTGATCAATTGTTTAAATATGATTTTTATACAATTGAAACAAGTTTTTGTGTTATTTATGATTTGCAATAATATAAAAAAAATAAAAAAACACGTATACTAAATTTAGTGATTTTAATATTTTTTAAATATTTTTAACAAAATTAAATCATAATAAATATATTATATCATAATAGATATAAATTTAATTATTATATTATATTATAAATGTAAATCTTACCTTTTCTTTAATGGAATTATCCAAATAGCAAATTTCTAATTCTCGAAGCAAATGTGCTGTTATTTTTACCTATAAAATAGGATAATTACACATATCTATATATTATGTAGTTTTTTATTATATTTATATATTTTAGTTATATAACTTTATGTTAGAAAATAATTTTCTTACCTTCTGATAGAAATTATTACAATGATTATTTAAGAAAATAATTTTTGAAGAAGATATGAAAATCCACAATAAAGCTAATAAATTATTTTTATTTGTCAACGAATTTGTCGATTTTAATATTATAAAAGAAAAATATATGTTATAAAATGAGTATATTATTAATATAAAATTCACCATTAAGTTTAATAAAATTTGACAAGTATAAGCCTGGTTAAGTTCACGTGAAATTTTAAGAATCTCAAAATGGATATGCCTTCGATAAATAAATAGGAAAAAATTAATTAATGATGATAATAATAAACATTTTATATATATTGTTATGAAATTATTAATTATACCTCGTTATTTGGAGAAAATGCTCGATAAAATATTTTCTGTTATAATAATCCATTATAAGTATAAATTTACGTGCAATATATGATTGCATTTTGTATCTTATTTTAATATCATTTATATTCGATAACTCGTTCACTTCTTTTATAATCACGTTCATCTTATGCAACTTATCTATTAAAATACTTAAAAAAAATTTAAAAATAAAAAATTAAAAATATAAAAGATAAAAGAATTTACGCAAATGAATATTTAAGTTTAAAAATATAAAAATATTTATAAATTATATGTTTAATTTTTTGTAAGAATTATAAAATTTTTTTCGATTTAATAATAACAAGAAATTGAAAATTATCATATCTATTTTTATCATTTCGTTTATTGTTAGTTAATATCATCGTTAATATTGTTAGTTAACATTCAGTTTATAAATATTTTTATTTTTATTTATTTTTATAATTTACCTTACGAATGTAATAAAAGTAAGAATCCCCAAATAAATAATTGTAATTGATATATGCATTAGGAGATATGTATTTTCATATGTGAACCAATATATATTTAATCCAAAAAGACTTAACATCACTATACTCCATATGATTAATAATTGTGTGATAAAGAAAAAAATTTTCTTATAATTTTTTTCAACGCCAAACGATTCTAAAATATTATCTATTTCTTCACATCTTGCAATAATTTTCTTTATACGCTATAAAAAAATTTAAGAATTGTAAAAATTTTTTTTTAAAAGATAAATAAAAATAAAGAAAATTGTATAATTTATATATATATTATATATATCGTATATACATATATATACGAAAGAATAATGTAGAAATTATTTTTAATGTAGTATTTATTTTTATTTATTTATTTGTTATTGATTTTAACTTTATATTTTATATTATAGTAATTTTATATTTTTTTAATGTTATAGAATATTATGATGCAAATATTTTATTTTAAATATATATTATTAAGTTCTATAAGTATAAAAATGTTTTTATTTTTGCATGATTAAAAGTATGAAATGCTATTATATAGAAATTATCATTTTTTTTATTCATATAGTATATAATATCTGAGTAAATGTTTCGACAATGTATTTTTTTAAAGTAATTTTATAACATAAAATAAAGAAGAAGTCACTATGATATAATAAAATTATTTTAGAAATCAACAAATATAAATTTCAGCGATCCAATGATTCCGATATTGCATGAATACAAAAGACTTTTAATATCATGTTGAATATTTACTACAATTATATGATTAAATATTTGCTCTTATCAAATAATTATCAAATAATCTTCTTTAGGGATCTTAGGGATTATTGACAATTTTGCATTTATATATAATATAAATTATAAAAAAGGATTATTCATTATCATATTATACTATTATAAACATAACTATTATAAACAAAGTTTCTTCAAAACTTTAAAAATAACATGTATCATGTAATCAAAATTGTTGCTTTATTCTGCGAACAACTTAAAACAATTTAATAGTTTTTATTAACTATTTGATGTTTATATTATTATTTACGAATGCTTAATAAATTATATGATATTGCATAAATATACAATATAACAAATATGAGCTTATCTCGTTCGAAAATACATAATATGATTTTATTTATATTATTGAATCATTGTCCACAAAGATTAAAATTAAATAATTTTATAACGAATATGGAAACATCATCTGACACTACAGTAACAACTAATAAATATGAATAAATATGAACAAAAAAGCAATTATTATAGCTGAGAATATAATTGAAGTCATAACTGATTGTCTGTTATCTATCTGTAGAGCAAAAACAAATCATCCAATTTATATTTTCAATTCTTACTTTATTTTGAAAGTAAATCGTTCAATTCTTAATGCTTAACTATGTAAATTATGTATGGCAGTTAAGAATCGCAATAAAATTAGAACCCTAATAAGATCATTAGTTATTTCGTCCCAAAAAATAATTTTTTTATATATCTAACGAATTGAATTGAAAAAAATTTGTCTAAAGAAAATGACTTTCAAATTAAAATCTGCGATTGAAGAATTAAGATTTAATCATGATATGAATGTCAGAAGACAAATTTATGTAAACTCTAAAGGTGCACCAAAAATTCTTTTAATTACATAATAAATAATGTGCATATTTACATCTGTAGGAAACATGAAACGCTGTATTAATAAGCAAAAAAAAGATGCAATAATATATTATAAAAAATGATTTTCCAAATACAGCCACTATAAATCCAAATACAGGAAAAAATTCGGAAACTAACAAAATAATAAATTTAAATTATAAGTAAAAATCTTTGCTGAATTAAACATGCAACTTTCCAGCCATTTCAAAACCATAGGAGTTACATAACAAATTATTTTTAGATAATAAATAATATGTTACAATTCATTTCTTTAAATTTTTTTGGATAACAATATTCATATCATATTATAACAATATATACAAGCATTCCAACAAACATATATATATTAATTAATATATTAGACACAATAAAAGCAGATACTGAAAAATAATATAACTAGAATATCATGACAATATAAAATAGGATATATAAAATCATAATAAATTCAATAAAAGATAAATAATCCATTAATAGATAAATTCATAATAGATAAATAATCCATTTACAAAATATCCACTAAATTGAATATAATTAACAAATTTTTAAAAAAAAATACTATCGTTCCAAAAAACTCTATAAATATAGCATAAAATTATAAATAATTGGACATTGTTAATTATATGTTAATCATAATCCGTATCTCTAAACGAAAGAAATATAAAAAATAGAATCAGTAAAATAATTAAAAAATTAAATATCAATGTACCATTTTAGTTCACAATAGCAGATAACATATCTCAAAATCATTCCAAATACATTGGATTAAAATGAACGATAACGAAGGAAATAATTATTGTTTCAATTTTATAGTGATTAAATTTAAATAATTTTTTTTCTTGATGACAAGTATCATTAGACATATATTAATTAAAAAGTATTATTAAATGTAGTATATCTCCAAGAAACAAATCTAAAATTTTAATAGATGAAATTTAAAATTTATAGAAATTTAAAACTTAAAAAAGCTACGGTATTAATAGATATTAACGATATTAATTCCTAATACTTAAATGAAGAAGTAATATTAATTAATTTATAAAATAAACATTAATAGTTATACAATTAATATTATATAAAGATCTTAATTTCATCCAATATGCAAAATTAACTTACATATCATCTTATAAAAATATACTAGAAATATACTAGAAAAAAATCTTAAAGAAAACAATATTAAATTATAAAAAATATTTTTCAACAATTGATGCCAACTTATTTCAGTGTAGCAAATAAAATAAATATAATAGATATTATGTACAATTTTAACATAGCATACAAGTGTAAGTGTCATATTAAAATATTAATTAATTATAACAAATTATAACGATATTTAAATATTTGAATTTATATAATATATATTTATATAAAATATACTATATACTATTTATATATATTCTAAATAAATATAACAATGATTATTCTCTAATATTAATAATAAATAAATATTAATTATTGTATTAATTGTCTCAAACTCAAATAATAATGTATCAATTGAATATTAGAAAATGCAAGCTTAAGAATTGATTTATATATTCACATTCAAAAAAAAGAAACATAAAAACTTATAAAATATTTCCTCCAAATGTATAAGAATTAAATTTAAAAACATTCAGAATCTTGATTATCGAAAACAATATTTCAAGGCTTGTACTAAGTATCATCTTATTTTTGTTATTATATTTTTGTTATCAATAAATGGAATTGACATAATTATCGATAATTAGTAATTCAATCAAAATCTGTTTTTTTGATGATCTTATATGTATATATATTTCTTATAGGATATTCTAAATAAATTGCATAATTGGAAAATGAAAAATTTGGAAAATCAAATTAAGCTTCAAATTTTTAGAAACGAAAACTGAATACATAAGTTTTTTCAAAAAATAAAAACTACTAAAAATAAAATTTTATTTTAAAAACTCAAACTTGAAAAAATGAAATGTATCAAAATCTTAAGCATGATATGAAGACTTACAGCAAACACAGCAATTACAAGCCATTAAAAACAACATACAATATAATATAATATATTTTTATAAATATACTAAAAGTAAAAGACATAAAAACATAAACACATTAATAAATCCATCATTAAAGTTAAAAGAGCTCAATAATTTATTATCAGTTGGCAAAACTATTTTCAAGAAATTAATTTCAATATAACGCAACGTATTATAATTATATAACGAAGTCGTTTAAGACTAGTTTCAGCTTTATATTTTCCTCATCCATATTTCCTCAGCATCAATTATGTAAAATAAAATAAAAAAATACCAATTATTCCGAAAAAACATATATACTTAATCTTTGATACATAAAAAATATACTGCACTAACACAGAAAGACTTTATATTAATTTATAATTCAAAATAAGTATGCAAAATTGAATTTAGAATTATAAAATATTATCCCAAAGAAATCTCAAGTCCCGTCCCGGAAAATTTACTCTATTGAAATAAATAAATCTAATATTATACCTAAAAGCTAATCCAGAAATTTTGACAACTAATTGTTAATCATTGTTAAAGATTAAGGCTCTATTCACATTTTCACAAATAACTCAAAATCTATTTTTGTAATAAGATATGCAGTCATTATTCCATATTACATTGTTGAAATTAAAACCATCGTCAATTTTTCCAATCGAATTAATAATCGTTAATAAAATTTCTCAAAAATTAATAAGCAGTTTATAATACCAACAAATAAATAAATAACTATAATAAGTTTACAAGATGAACATAAAGGGGGTTTTAATGTATCAATTTCAACAAAAACTTCGAGAACTACAAAACTGCGAGAACTGTTCAAATTCTTAAACTTTCAAGAATCTTTGAACTTAAAATTTTTTTCGAACTTTTAACTTTTAGTAAACTATCATTAATATATGGACTTATTTTTGATCGTCTTAAACGAACTTGTTAACAGCGAACTGTAATAATTATTTTTATTACTATATACTACAGCTCCAAAAACGGATTGGAGCTAATACTTCTTATCTTGAAGCTATTCTATCTTCTATTCAAGAGATGAATATATAGAATTAAATGCGGTCTTATTCAAATGCGGTTGATTTTTTCTGAATCGTTTTGTACCATGTGATCTGTGAATGTTTTTTGCTTATATTTAATATAAGATAGACAGTGTATAGTAAATAATAGTGTATAATTTTTATTCAGTTTCCCATTATAATATTAACCTTTTTTCGTTTGTCATATCGATATAGTTACATATAATGGAATTTGTAGTTTTTCTCGCAGCTTCGTTTGATTTTACAATTCTCTTTTATTCTCATGAATCCATGTGATTTTCATATTATTTTTTTTTTTAATTATTTTTTCATATTATGTTTATGATTTGTTGAATATTATATGATGAATAATTGCTTATCGCTGCTATTGCATTCTTTGAGTCAATGAATATTGTGGATTAGACCCCTAATTGAACAATATCCTCAATTTGAAGAAAATTTCTTAGAATAAGTTTGAGAGACTACGCCATTCACAAATCCGTTATTTTTCCAGGAAGTTATTCTACACGTGTTTGCAGTAATTCTTAAATTAGGTAGGATGATCCTGATGAAATTAGCATGGCTGGAAGTGTCGTCTCAGGCCCCAGGACTGTATTGACACTCCAGCCACGTCAAATGTATAAAGCGAAAGGTTACAAATTTTTCTCTTAAAAATGGCAGTCTTCTTGCAGCATCACCTTGTGCCATTTATTCATGACTAGACACCATCTTGTTTAATGTCTGAACAAGAAGAATGTAATATGTCAATATTTATTTATGTTAAACTATTTTTTTGCATTACCTAAAATACGAAGTTTCTTGATTGAAATACACATTGAAACTTTTCATCGAAGAATTAAGAAAATATGAAATCTTTTTGTTAAAGTTTCTAAAGAACCAACTATTCAGAATATTATAAATTAACTCCCAATAAATTTTCTAATAATTGTATCTTTATCATCTTAATGCGATTTTAAATTTTAAAAGAAAGGAAAAACTTATTAAAAAAAAAAAATTCTAATTAAAATTTAAAATTTTTTATAAATTATATAAATTAAATTTCTCTATATCAATTTTTTATTAATCGGAATTTTTTATGATACGAAATGTTCATAATTCAAAGATCTTAAAATATAATAATATAATATAAACTATTCTTAAAATTTGAATTACTATGAATTATTCATTATATATACTGTATATATTACATAATTAAATGAAATAATATGATTTAATAAAATAATTTAAAAAACAGAATTCCCACATTTTTGTGTATTTATTATCTATCGATATTCAAATTCAATTATTACTTGTAATATTTTATCATAGATATTTCACTATTTATCTACAAAATTAATATTCATTATTAAAAATTTCTTATTGTTTATTTTATTTTCTGCCATTAATAAAAGTGAATTTAGAATTTAGATATTTTTAAATAAGAGTAAACTTTTATTTAAATTTTTATTTATTAACTCGATTTGATGCTGAAAATTGTTTCTTCATTATTTTTTTATAGAAAAAATTAATTTTATATTCAAAAACGACTTAATATAAAATAATTCTACTGTAATAATTTATTATAATAATTAATAATTTGCAATTAATATTACAAATTTTTTGAAATATCTATATTTTTATTCTTTTATCTATTTTAAAATTAGAATAGACATTTATGAGAAATTTAAACAGTAAAATTTAAATTGAACGGTATTAATTATAAAAAAATAAAATATATATTTTTAAAAAACTTATATTGTATTCATTTTATAAATATTTTTTGTTACGCTCTTAATAACTATTAAACATTTATCACTCCTAATTTTTATTAATCTTTATTTCTCTTTTTACATGATTTATGTTCTTATTTTATCGTTCAATTAAAGTCTTATGTTTAATTAATAAAAATTTTAATGATTTATATTTTTTTAATTTTTAATAAGATTAATTTATTTTTCGCCAGCGCTAGGAGACCACTTATAATAAGTTATTTTTCTAGTCTTACTAAATATATTCATTTTGTTTTATTTGTTATTTGATTTTTAGTTATAATAACTTGATTTTATTTTTTCATATTTATTTATTTCTATTTTTTAAATTGAATATTTATCGCTTTTCCTTTTATATTTTTTATAAAAAAAATTTATAAGATTAAAAACAAAACAAAAATTAATCTCATAAATTAAAGTCATAATTAAATATACAAAAGTGATAATTGATAATTATAAAAAAAGTTTTTGATATATATGTTCAATCAGGTTTGAATTTTTTTATTATTAAATATTATTAAATTTTTTTATTATAAAATAAGAATATTTGATTTTTTCGATATTTGTAAATACGTAACAATATATAGATATGAGATTCTATGAGATTTCTTATAATAATTTTTTAAGTTTTAACACTTATAATTAAGAATAAAAAATTCATCGGTATACAGAATTTTATTAATAACGCAAACTAAAAAGATTTGGTTTTTTGAGGAATACTATTTTTTATTTAAAAATTAATAAAAATGCGAAAAATAGCTCAATTTTTAATAAGCAAATATTGAGAATCATTACATACTTGTATATCACATTACTATTAAATTTTAAGTCTCAAAATAATCAAAATTATTAAAATTATCAAATTATTAAATTATATTGCTTTTCATTTCATCAAAATAGCTTAATTTTCAAAATAGATAAATATTAATTATTTTATTTTTTTTAACTATAAAATATTGTTTACTATATACAATTATATAAAATAAAAATTTCTTATTATTTAAAATATTAATATTTTTTTATTTGATTAATTATTTTGATTCAAATGTGTTAATTGATATGAATATTAAAAATATTTATATTCATCAAGTAAATAATTTTCTTATAGTACTTATATTTCATTTAACATTCTTATAATTTTTTTATTATATTATTATAGTTTTAGAAATACTTACTTCTGTATTTATGATTCCAAGAATTATAAAAATTATAATAACTATGACACCAATAGATAAATAGAATTTAAAAGTGATCTCTGCGTATACAAACCAAGCGTAATCTTTTCTCAGTATTTTATAAAAATGGATAACATATAGAACGATGCATATGCCGGCATATATTATTTTGCATCTATATCGTAATGTTTCTTTTAATTCAAATATATATAAACTAAATATCTCATTAATTGCAATGAGAAATATTAGTGAAGCATATTGAGTTTTTGGTGTCCATGTTAATATTTTTGTTTTTTTTTTGTTTTCATGTATTATGTCTACAATATATAATAATATTAGAATTATTATAAACTGTAATAATAATTTCGAATGAAATGGAACAAATTTTTAAAAATAAAAAATATATAAATTCTACAAATCTACAAATTTAATATATTTGTATAATAAAGTTCTTTTCTAAATTATGATATGATCTCTATAAATTAATATGAAAATAAAGAAATAAAATTTTAAATAAAATAAATGAATATTTAAATAATTAATGAATCATTTCAATAACAATCATATTTCTCTATCTATTATTTTCGAAAAAATTATTTTATTATATAAAAATATAATATATTTGTTTACCTTTCATATTCTTCTTAATTTTATTCGTATAAATAATTATATTAATTCACTTATTCTAATTTTTATTTTTTATTTTTCTATGTTTTTTTAAATTTATTATATACTGTTGTAAATTATAAAATGAATAAAACTAATCTAATTTGAAAATAGTCATATTGTCTAAAACTACTATATGCACTTATAATTATATATTTTCAGCATTATTATCTTTTTTAAGATTAATCGAAGATAACACGTTATTCATTTATTAATGAAAATGTGAATTAAAATGGAAAATATAATTTTTTTTATGAAAATATTACATATAACATATAATATATATAATTTAATCTTCTTTCAAACAACAATTCTATTTTCTACATTATAAACGATTAATGAAAATTAAAATATTTTCTATTGGAAGTTTCATTAAATGTTATGCATTATTTGTGATAAGATCTTAACATGTCAACTCCTTTTTATCAAGTCATATAATAAAGAATAATCCATTAATAATAAATAAAATACATATAATACATATCTAAAAATGTGCTCTGACATTATTTTTTTAAATAGAAGGATGCAATATATGATTAGTTCTAAAAAAAGATTATTGTTCATAATATAAATGGTAAAAAATCTATCTTTTTTCAATAATTTGAAATTTTACATGATATTAACTTTAAAATATAATATTTGGAATTAAATTGTATTTTTCTAATTATTTCATGAAAATGCATACTCAAAATACAAATCAATTAAAAAACTAATATCATATGCTTAACATTATAAATTCAATAGAAATCATTCGTCATTCATTTCTTAAGATTCGAATGAAATTTTTAATTTTACTATTTTTTATAATATTAGCCATAATTCATATTTATATAGACAACTACATTTAAAAGTATAACAAAGTACAAAACTTTTTGACACTTCATATTGAGTTCATATATGTAAAAATGAGACTCACGTCTTATATATTTGTAATATTATATAAAATAATAATATAAAATATTTTATTATGTATTTATTATATATATAAATTATCATTGGACGACAGCGATCGCTGTTTCGAAACAAGATTTTATTTTTTTCCCTTTTTAAATCGCCATATGAATGCAACATTGTGAACTCAAAATAGTAGAACAAAGATATCTATATAATATAGTTTATTTTATTTCCTTTATTAAATATATTTAATTGCTGTATATTTTTTATTTTATTTAAATCATTTCATAAACTCTTCCTTAATAGATTATGAATCCAGTATTTTCTGTTATCCTGATTTGAAAGAATAATAAGAATTATACTGCTGAAGTTTTGAAATTTAGTGTGAAGGTGTGTTTTATGTCTGTTAAAATTAAAATTAAAAATAAATTAAAAATAGGTGAAGCAAAACTGTATCATGAGAAAAATTATCTCCTATAGAAACGACAAAAAAAAATTTACATGATGAAGTATAAATTGAAAATATATATCGATAATTTGATTCTTGAAAATGAAGCGGATATTGCATTATGGATTCAAAAGGATGCTGAAGCTCAAGCCTTTTTGATGAAAAAGAAATAAGTTAATTAAAACATTGGACTGTTCTATTGCTGCACAAATGCGGACAAGATTGCGAACTATATACATTGAGAAAAATGATCAATTGGTACAAGAATTTTTGGATTAATTTGTGAATGCTAAAATGGATCCGAAAAAACCATTGCAAACCACATTTCGAAAATAGTCGCTGATACAAAAACCTAAAGATATGGATATGAAACAAAAAAATTTTATTATTATCGCAAATTAATCAAGTTTCTTTTAACAACAAAATATGATAATGTTCGCATAGTCTGGTATGGTATATCATGAGCGGAATTGAATTATTAATATCATTTAATAAACAAAAAAATACTTCAAAATGCGAAATACAAAAATGCGAGTAAAAAAATCTATTAAATAGACTACGATATTGAAAGAATTATATTTACCATGATTCTCCTGCTTCCCACGATTCTCATGATTCTGAAAGTGAACAAACACACACAAAAAAAACAAATGTTATTTCTGTAGAAAATTTGGATATTGGGCTCGTGATTATACATATACATTAAAAGAAAAAGATAATTTTTAATAACTCAAAAGAATGAAAAAGAAGATAAAAATATTAAACATTTTAGTTCAACTGAATTGTTTAATATATAAAATATTCCATAAATGAAATATGAAGATATATGATTTGTTGATTCGAATACACATATCTTTAAGAAAAGAATGATTCAAAAATATATTTAAAAAATATATATATGATTCATGATGGAAATACATTAAAGATAAAAAATTACAGTATTGATGATAAAAAAAAACATTGATGAAAGTAGTAAATACTGACAGAATATATATGCGTCACACAATTGATAGAATATTACATATATCATAATTAAAGAAGAATTTGTTGTCAATCAGATATGTTTCTAAAAAAAGAATGAAAATTTTTTTTTGAAAACGATGAACAAAATGCATATTTTTACAAAAACAATAAATTAATTGGTAAAGAAAGTAAATTTAATAATAGATTATATAAATTAAATTTCACATCTTGTGGCAGAAACAAATGTTAATAACTATTACATTTACATTACTATTAGAATAGTGGCATGAAAGATTAGAACACGTAAATTTTAAAATTTGTGACATATTCAACAAATTCAAATTATGCAATAAATTCAGAAGATTTAAAAATTGACGTAAAAGATGATATGTTTTATGAAGAATATGTCAAGCAGCAATATCTTTTTAAAAGGACAATTTGCCAGAACCAAGTATGCTGTTTCGTAACGATCTATAATGATAAGCTAACTATCTATTAGAGGATTGTATTATTTCTTATCATTGAAAGACGATTACTCAAAGTATTGCTATTTTTATTTCTTAAAAGAGAAAACAGAAGTTCTCAATTATTTAAAACAGTTTTATGCTAACGTAGAGCGAACATAATATAAAAAGATTATGGTAACAAATTTTGTAATAAAACGATCAAAAATTATTTACTTTCAAAAAATATTAAATATGAGACAACAGCACGTGCACTGGAACAAAACGGATTTATCAAGAACTAAAATAGAACAATTGTTGACTCAACGAAATTTGTGTCGCGTGCAAAAAGTTATCACTGTATTTGTGAATTGAAACGACTTCGGATTTTTACATTAAAAATCAGATAGTTATGGAAACCGCCAAAGATCAATTGCCTTATATAAAATATAATATATAAATAAAAATTTGAAAAGCGATCTTACAAATTTACAAATACAGCGTATTTACAAATTTTTAAAAGTAATGTGATACCCATATCCCAAAAATCAAAGAAATAAGTGAAAGATAAATTCAGAAAAATATTTGATGATAGCACATAGCGAAGAAATAAAAATAAAATATATCGTTTATTCAATCTTGCTAAGAAATATTACATTTATAAAAATGTTTTTAATAAAAAAATCTAAATATGAATCTATAGAGACAATTAAGTTTATGAATAATGAGATAAATAAAATAGTGCAGAGAGATAGTGACATCGATAAAGAATTAATGGATATTATTATTAAAGAAAGAAAACGAAAAAATTCTTAGCAGCCGATTCAAAGATAGATCCATATCTGCTTCGTGCAAAATATTCAACAGAAACTCATTTTGATATAGCTTAAACATTCCTTGTCATTTGCGAACTACAAACAGTTGAAGAAGTATTAGAAATAGAATATTCGAGTAAATGGATAGAAATGACCAATGAACAATTTGAATTTCTTGAAAATAGAACATGAGTTTCTAGTTCCAAAATCAAACGATGTTAATATTGTTTAAATCGCTAGATTTTCAAAAAAAGAAATATATTAAACGAATTTTCAAAAAAATATATATTGAACGAATGAGATAATTTGTAAATACAAGGCTAGGCTCGTTATAAAAGATCATGTATAGAAAGATTACAAAAAAAAAATTTTTTTCCGGTCATGAAATATGGCATTATTAAATTAATATTATCAGTCGCTGCTATAATGAATCTGGAATTAATATAATTTAAAGGCTGCATTTCTGTATGATGATTTAGAAGATAATATTATATTATTTACATGAAACAATTAGTTTTGAACTAGCTTTGAACTGATGATTGTGTATAATAATCATTTAAAAATGAATGATTTACTTTCAAATCTCAATGTTAAAAATAAAATATTCTAAAATTGAATATTTTATTGGAATGCAAATAGAAAGAAATATAGAATTGTGAATTGTGAAAGTATTTTATAAAAAAACTTATGCAGAAAAAATACTAATAAATTTAATCATATAGACTATTCTTTAGTTGTAATGATGTGCTGATTCCAATGTTAAGTTCATTAAGACCATTGATACAAATGAAAAAGACGTTGAATTATTTTCTTATGAGACGCTATCAATTTATTAATGTTTTTAATGTATAAGATCTAGCATTCATTGTAAGAATATTGAATTAATTTGCAGAAAAACCAAATAAAAATCATTGGAATGAAGTTAAACAAGTATTTAAATATTTATAAGAGACGATAAATTATGGTTTAGTTTATGGTCAAGTGTCAAAAAATTCAATTTTAATTATTGTGATTCTAATTGGACAAACGACATAGATATCAGAAAAAGCCCCATTGGATGGATTTAAATGGTGATCCTGTAGCGTGATTGTTATATCAACAATCAATGATTGCTGCCTTAGTAATTGAAACGGAATTTATAATTTTCTATTCGGCAACGATATAAATAACACAGTTGAGACGAATTAAATTATATTTAAAATTTATCAACAATTTATTGTAATAATTAAACTACAATTATTTTGATAAAGAATCTTGAGTCATGTAAAAGATCTAAATGTAAATATAGTACTCATTTTACTTGCGAAAAAATATAAAATATTTTAGAGAAATAAGAATTAAATATATTAAAACTAATAATTAATCGATCCATTTATGAAAACATTATCAAAGCAAAAATTTCAAAGTTTATTATATCTCAAAATAATATTAAAAAAATTAAATATAGTATTAAATATGATTTGTCCGATACGAATGTATAATTTCACAAAGATATTTATCAAATGAGAATGTTGAGTTTATATATGTAAACATGCGACTTATATCTTGTATATTTATGTGTGAATTGAATATCATCGACATTTATTTCGATTCTGTTTTGTCTTTTCTTCTTTTTAAACCATCGCAGCTGCAAATCGTGGAAACAAAAAGGCAATTCTTTTTTGATGTGAACAATAACTTAGCAATATGAACAATCATAATATGGAATTATTTTTTAAATAAAATTTATTTTAAAATAAAAACAAATTGAATATTGAATAACTTATTATATACACATAAAAATATTTATTTTATTATAATTATTATTATTATTATTATTATTTTTTTTACATAGTTATTATTGACTTAATTACATTTTTCATAGCACTTTTTTCACTTCTTTAACATTATTTTTTAATTCGTTATCACTTATGATTTTTGTGATTTAAGTCTAAATAATTACAAAAGTTCTAAATTTTTCATGAATTGTTCATCCACTTTTTCAATCAAATCATAAATATCGATAGGCAATCTCTATACTTTTTATTATGAATGTTCATTTATTTTTAAAATAAAAAGTACCACTATTTTCGTTTATTGTCATTTATAAAAATCTATCTAAATTTTACTATTAACAACTAATTCATTATTAATAATATTATAATTTACATAATAGAGCTATGCAAGCAATTTAAAAATGGATCTTATTTAAAAAAAGTTATACTTTGTAATTGTACTTTCTAATATAATATTATTTTTAAAAGTTATTTAATATTCACATTTTTATTATTTAAAATTTAAAATCATTACAATATCTTTATGAGCAATGATATATCAATACAATATATCGTTCAATTAGTTTTTTTAGTGGGAGAATTACATATTGTATTATCGAATGAAATAATGCAAGAAAACATTAATTATGATACAAATTTAAATATAATAAAATAACAGCTTCGTTTTGGAAATGTTGATGTTTTATAGAAGATTATTAAAAAAAATATATAATAATTGATTGATTATAGTAAGTGATTAATTCATGATATAAACACAATAAGATTATAAAAACATCGATATAACATCAACTTGTCATTTAATCATTGAAAACTTAATTATAATATTAATAAAACATTGAAATGAAATGTCTATTGGATTGGTCTAATTTAAAACTGAAGTAATCAAATTAAAATCTGAAATCTGTAAGAAATGTATTTGATAAAATATATTCATAAAATATATTGTAAATTTCACATAAAATTTACTTATATATTTACTTATATTATTTATAAAATAATAATTTTTTATAAAATATGAGATATGAATTTAGCAAAATAAATATTTTCTATAAAAATATTTCTATATTAAAAATATCTACATTTTTCTAATATTTTTACAATTTTTTTTCTTTTTGTATTATAGTGTTCAGAAAAAATTATTAGAAGATATAAAAAAATAATATCATAGATAATATCATTTGATGCCGAAAAAAATTATAGAAAAATTTTTCTCCAAATTATAAAAATATTAATTATATGGAGAATAGTAATGATGCGCAATTTCGCATTCAATTGTTATTAGTTCATAAATAATGGTGTACAAATCTTTTATTTAAATATGCTAATATTATTCCAATAATAATTATATATTTAACAAATCTTACCATCATTATATTTATAAGGTTTATTTATAAATTATAGAGAAAAATTCAGAAAAAATTAAAATAAATTAAATTAATTGAACAAGATAAAAAACAAAGATGGATATTATATTTCTTTATTTAAATCAAGTTTTTTTTAAAAATATATAATAACATATTTCTGTATTTTTTATAATTTCATAATTATTAATAATTAATTAATTCAATAATTAAATTATAAAAGATATATCTGATGTTCATATCTTGATGTTCTTACTATTATTATTATAATTATTTTTTTTTTAGGTTTATATTATGAATTTCTTATTCGTATTATATTATAATTTCTATACTCGTAGTAAATATGTTTCAAATGAAAATTGAATTATTGAGAAGAATATATTATGATGGTTTATTAGTTTATTTATTTAGTTTATTAGTTTATTATTTTATTTTATTAGTTTATTATTAGTTTATTAGTTTATGATAGTTTATTATTATTTTTACATGAATAGATATATAAAAGTCATATGAAAATTTACTTTTTTTTAAATAGATATTATATATATATATTGATTATATATTTTTGATATATTAATCAATGCAATTTGATATTCTTTATATCTATCTATCTATATAATCTACCTAATATATATATATATATATATTATATCTATTATATATATTATATATATATATTATATTATATTATTTATATTATATCTATTATATATATTATATATATATTATATTATATATTATATATATATATTATATTATATATATTATATCTATCTATACAAAAAAAAATATTATGTTATGTATGTGTAAAAATTAGTTCAGAAAATATTTTGATTTGAATTTTGTAAAATTTATTATATGAAAGACAAAGAATATGTAAAATGATATTTATCTGTTAATTGATTTTCTTTTTCTTTTAATTTCAGTAAGTGTTATAAAATACAAATTCAAAATTCAAATATCTTTAATTTTATAAATAATAATTTTTAGGTATATATGAATTAATATTTTTTTATACAGAATATCGAGCTGTATCGATCAATATATTAAAAAATATATAATTTCTTTCAAAAAAATAAATGAATTTCATTTTCATATGACATTTAAGCATGCATTTTTAAAAGAAATAATAAGAATTCAATTTAATTTTAATCTGAAACTTTAACTATTTAATTTTAATTTAAAAATTTTCGTTACGAATAATAATATTGAGAAAATTAAGATATCAAAATAAGATAAAATATTCTCTTTATATATTAAAAATTAAAATTTTTTCACAAAAAGTTAATCAAAATAATGTAATGTTATATTTTTGTAAATTTTTATAATATTTATATTATTATAATATATTTATAATATTTATATTATTTTAGTTAACTTTTGCTAGTTTACATATACTATAATATTTCTTTTTGAATTATGAATATTATTTGAATCTTTGTTAATCTTTGTTATTTAAATATTTTACAGAATAAGTTGCGTAATGAATGAAATTATAAGGAAGTATATTAATTATTAAGAGTAAATAATATAAGATATAAAATGCAATCACATACGTTTATAGTTATGATAAATTTTTATAACAAAGAACATTCAACATTTTTTTCAAGTTACAAAATATAAATTTTGATAATTTCACTAAAATTATTTACTATATTAATGATAATTCTTAAATTTAGAATTCTAAAAAATCTTAAATTTAAAATTTAAGAAATGCAAAAATAATATTACTATTTTATTTATTTATTTTAAAATTTTCAAATTTTCACGTGAACTTAATCAAACATATACTTATTAAATTTTATTAAACTTAATAATGCATTTTATATTACTAAGAGATTCTATTACACTATTATTTATATTTCAATGTAATGTAATTGAATTTGTCAAAATTGTTGTTAATAGATAATGAAGATAATGAAATTTTATTTTAATATGACTTTTTTTGAATTTTGCAAAAATTATTATTGCAAATCATCATTGTAATAAGTTATAGGTTAAAAATTTTATAAATAAAAATAATAGCACAATTACTTCAAGAATTAAATATTTGTTATTTAAATAATTATAATAGAGATAATGTAAAATTTGTGTTTATACATTCACTATATGTATATAATTAAATTTAAATTTATGATTCACTTATATCAAAATGTCTATTTAGATGTAAAAAATCTATTGTAAAAAAATTTGTCGATATGCTTTTTCTTCATTTTTATTATTTTAAAAAATATAACAAAGCTTATCATTTTAGTCTTATAAAAACACTTCATTTATATATAATATAATATATATAATATATATAAGCTTTAATTTTCGAGTAATTCGTAAAATAATTCATTTATATAATTATGTTTATAAATTAAATTATATAAATAAATAAAAAAATAAATTGTTAATCCATTACTATTAAGTGAAGAAATTTTTATTTTGTTATTTTAATTTATTTTTTTAATTTAGTCTATTTCAATTTATTCTAATGAATTCATTCAATAAAACTAACATTCATTCAATAAAACTAAATCTAATTATAAGATTTAAAAAAAAGATTTTCTATCTCATTGTTTTATGAATTAGTTTTATTTAAGCTAAATCAAAATACCATTATTTATATCATTTTAGTGATAGTGAGGAATATCATTGGCATATAAACTTTATCATCTAATGAATCGAATTTGTCAACAGCGAACTTCGTAATAATTATTTTTATTACTATATTCTATAGTTCCAGAATGGAACGGACTGGAACTAATAAGTTATAAAATATGAAGAAATGATCTTAATATGATATAAATGATATAATAAAAATAATTTTATTACATTTAATTACATAATTTACATAATTTTATTATATTATTACATTCACATTGATTTTTACATTGATTTTATTTTTATTTATATGATTCTTATTATCTCTATTAATCTTTATTTTGTAAAAAGATGTTATTCATATTTAAACATTTTTGATAATATCAAATTTTGTATTTTATATATTTATATAATAAAGTACTATAATAATTATATATTTAAATTCTTTTTTTTATTCTGATCTTATTTAGAAAATTTGTTTTATTATTTGATTTTATTTGAATGTTTTCTTTTCTATTTATTTAAAATATTAAAAGATAAATATGAATATATGAACATATAATATCAATTTTTTTAGATTTTTTTAGATTTTTTTTTTATATTAAAAAACATATCGAATATAAATAATTCCCATAATTTGGAATTTTATATATATTATAAAAACGTTTAGAGAATAAAAGTATATTTATTAATAACAAGTATATTTATTAATAATTTTAGATACAACAATTTTTATTACAATTTCTTTTTCATTTTATAAAATTTATATTCTTAACAATACATTATCAACAAAGGTAACTTAAATATGTAACGTAAACTTAAATAAATGAATAATTTTTTTTAATAATAATTAATTTATTTTAACAATAAATATTATTATAATTTAATTCACTTAAAATTTTAAAATATATAATTCACTTAAAATTATAATATCACTCTCTTTCAGTTTCTCTCTTTTAGTAATATAATCTTATTTAGTTGTATTAATATAAATAAGTTCAGTGTCTAGTATATAACTATTATATAATTTTTCAAATTTTGGAAAATTGTTTATTATTATTAAAATTATAATTGGTGATTATCTATTTTATCTTATAACATTATTGTAATTTAGAAATAAGGAAATAATGAAAAATTAAAATATACATGGAAGATTTTAAAATTATAAAATAAAATAAAAGAAAATAAAATTAAGATGCACATAGTGTATATTAATATTTAATGAATTATATGAATGCATATTTATTGTATATTTATATGCGTATTTATTGTATATGTATGCATATCTTATTTATTTTTATTGAATCAGAAAAAGATTCAATTTCATTAACCGTTTTAATTTTATTGCATTTCCCAAATAATTTTTCAATATTTCTATTGTTCAAATTTGTATTCTTATTTTGTTTTTCTTTTTTCTTTTTTTTTTCTTCTCTCTTTAACTTAAGCTAATCTTATTTTTCATTATTTCTTTTCTACTTATTATTATTATTTTCTATTTATTTTTTATTTTTTTGATTATTATTATTATTATTATATATTTTCATATCATTTTATTTCTTCTAAATCTAAAATATTTAATTTTATTTGCAATATTATTTTAATGAATAAAATATTAAAAAAAGAAAGTATGTAAAAAAAAATGAAATTAAAAATATGAATTAAATAAAAAGATCAGAATTGATTTATAAACTGTACAACAATAGCTTTCTCAATAACTTCAGAATACTTAAGAATTTTTCTAAAATTCCAATTTCTTAACAATAATTTATAAATATAAATTCCTATATTGTTCTAAAATTACCAATAATATTTGATAATTAAACAATAATATTTGAAAAATTAAAATATAATATCAATGATCCTTTCATAACTCACTTCTCCATTAGACACTAAATATCTTACATTCAATTAATGGAGAAACAATCTTAACCTTTATAAAACGCAATTCTATAAAAGTCCATTAAAAAATATTGTCTAATATAAGCATTTTTTTTTCATTTCTGTTCAATTACATTTTTTTTAAAAATAATTGATTTGGTGCAAGAATCAAGAATTTGCTATGGTTTTACAAAATCAATTAATACAGAAAATAATTAAAAATCATTCAACTATTATTTAACAAGAAAACAATTAAATTTTAATTAGTTATTAAAGAACTTACTCAGAAGTTAATTAATTATCAGTTTTTTAATTATATCAATAAGAAATCAGATATCAGAAAATCTTCATGCAAAAATGCAGAATAAATATAATAATTAGACCTACAATAATGCATAGTTTTTCGAGCGATAGTAATGAATTTAAATATTCCTTTTGTATCGTAATCAAATAAATTTTAATAAATAGCACTTATTATTTGTTTAAAATGGAGAACAATTTGAAAACATGCTATGAATCAATAAAAAAAATTAAATGAAATGAAAAAAACTCTTTAGAAATCGTATCATAAATAAAATATAAACATAAGGAAAATACTAGAATTAAAAATTATTAATAGAAAATAATCTAACATCATCATTAATCTTATTATAACACGAAAATAATAATACAGAAAGTATATAATTGCTTTATTATTAAAAGACAATTAGACTAAAATTAATATTTTCTTTAAAAAGAATATCTACTCTTCATTTTAATTTATATTTTCAATAAATAAAAGAAATAATATTCGCTTATTATGTGTATTTTAAGAATATGTATATATAAGTGCATTATATTTCCAGATAATATGCTGATTATTTTTAATTATATTCATAAATAAGATAAGAAAAAAATTATGATAGATACAAATAAATGCAATTATTTATTTCATAATTTGCATTTATTATATAGCAATTTAAAAAAAAACATAGAAAAACGTTTAAATAATAAAAAATGATAAAATAATAAAAAAAGTGACAATTATATTTTTATTAATATAATATATTTTAATATAATATATAATTATAATATAAATGAAATAAATAAACTGAAAATAATTATTTATATAATTATTTATTTAAAATTAAAAAGAATATGAAAAATAAGCGATTTATATATATATAATATATATATAAAATCTTTTCTCTAGTAAAATAATTTTTTTGATAAAAATTTTTGTTAAAACGATCCATTTTCTAAAAATTTTATTTTTTTCTTTTTAATTAATTATGAAAATATCATGTCATAACTTATAGATTTAAAAAAGAATTACAATTTAGGAAAAAATTTCTCTATATGAATTATTATATGAATGAAAAGTAAAATTAAATACTTTTAAAATTCAAATGTATTTATGTTTGAGACATTTTAAAAGATATTTTCTACATTTCTTAGAATTTACTTTATTTGTTATAGTTCTATTCATCATAATTTTAATATGTATTATATTGCTTTTAAATATAATTGCAATAATTAAAGAAAAAAAATCAATATACTTCGCTAATACTTTTCATTACAATTAATGAGATATTTAGTTTACAAGCATTTGTATCAAAAGGAAATTTAGGATATAGTTGAAGTATAATATACAACGGCACATTTATTGTATACATTATTTTTTTTGATGAACTATTAAGAAAGGATTATAAAAATTGATCTATATATTTAAAGATTAGTTTTAAATGTTATTTATATATATTACTGTCACGGTTGTTATGATTTTTATAATTGTTGGAATCATGAATACAAAAATAAATATTTTTAAAATTAATTTAATAATGTAATAATTTTAATAATATCTATTTTAATATAATAATAAATTCTATAAAAAAATATTTATTTTAATGATTAAATATATAAATAATTATTTTCAATAATGAGTTTTACATTAACATTTTTGAAAATAATATAAAAATAATTAAAAAATTAACATTACTAATGAAATTTATTATAATTACTAATAAAATTTTTATTTTATAGTTATAATTGATGACAAATAATGTATTATAATCTAACAAAAAAAGAATTAATAACATATTTTACATACAACATATTGAAATTTTTGCGATAAAAAACAATATACAAATAATAATATAATTCAATTTAATTTAGAATTTAGTAACAATCGTTTCATAAAAAAATAAATAATCCTTTCTATTTGTCGTATTCTTTAACTTAATTCGAATTTGTTCTTAATTTGTAATAATCAAAATATTATTTATATTACAAAATTTTTTAACAATAAATAAACATATTTAATTTTTTTCAATTAATATCTCTTGTTTAATTTTTTAATTTGTTTAATTTCTATTTTAAAATAAATAAAAAAATTGATTGTAAATAATTACGAATATATTTTTTAAATCATTTTATTAAGTCATTACATACTATTTTTGAATTATTATGTGTATAACATGCAACCGATAATTCGGCAATTCGAATCTAAAGAGAAGAGTTAAAATTTCCAAAAATTATTATAAAGACTATTATGAAAAATCTTATGAAGATTCTATACATTTTATTAAATTTACTATATTTAAATCTTATTTAATTTATTAAAATTTAACAAAGGTTTAACAAAAGAATTAATTTAAAGGAAAATTAGAAAAAATATATATAATTATATATACATATATATAAAAGCATCATGCAAATAATTGTATTTTTTTAATTTTAAAGATTTTAAAAAAAAATTTGTAAATTTGTATTCGAGATTTCTATGATTCGAAAGAAAGAAGACAGTATAAAATAATCGATTATTCACAAATTATGATATAATTGTTTTCAACTGTCAAAGATAATAAAAGTTTGATTTAATTTGAATTGTTTTAAAATTGTTTGAAAATTGGAATATTCTGAATTTTATTTACAAATATATCTCTGTCTAATATAACAGTGCTTTATGATGTTAGAAATTCTTATATATAAATTCGTCAAAGAAATTGAGCTACTTTTAATAGAGAACATAAAAATATGTCGTTTTTAATCAGCAGTTCTGTCATAAATTAAAAAAATAGATGGATTATGTATGATTTGTCAAGAAAACGATTAGAGAATTAGAGAATTACTAAAATATAGTTCTCGAAAAAAAAATAAATTCCAGAAACTCGATGATGAACAAATATATAAATATATAAAAAGAAATTAAATTTTATATTAATAATAAATTAAATAATAAATTAATTTTTAAATTTAAATGTTTTGGATATATTTATATATTCATATATAAATATTATATAAAAATTTATATATTTTCTAAATATTACACATTTTTTTCATATCTTTCATATATATGCAATATAATTATAAGTCTAAAAACTTTTTTGCTAAAAATTAATACATATTATTTACATGAATATTAAAAATATAATAAATATAAATGCTACTTTCATAATATTTATACATAATAATATTTATATTCTTAAAAAATAATAAATTTATAAATTATTAATGTTGGTAAGTTAAATAAATATAACATTTGATTAATTATGTAAAAATTTAATCTTTATTTTAGTTTTCTTATAGTATAGTGACTTATATCATCTAATAATATACAATTCTTGTCCCACACTTTAACAAACAAACAATTCATAATATATTTAGTTTAAAACTGTCACAATTACAATTTGTGTTTATCTATATATTTCATAGCATAGCACTGTAATTTATAAGAAAGTAATAAGAAGATGTTATAAAAAAAATTATGTAATTTATAATAAATTATAATAATATATAATAATATATAATAAATTTAATTTTTTTTCATCATCTATGAAAATAAATATGTAATCTATGTAATCTATTTTTTTAATCTATGTACAAATATGTTTTAAATATAATACTCACTTAATCTAAATATTATCGTGGAATTTTTCTTTAGAAAAAAGATGTTTTCTTTAAAAAATTAAAGAAAATGATTAAATATTATATTATATGAATATTTCCAAATATAAATGTTAGATTATTACACATTGTAACATGAATGACAAAAATATAAAAAAAAAATTTTAAATGAAACGTAATAATAGCTTGTTTGAAAATTTATTGTAAATATTTAAAATAAAATGAAGTTTAAGAAAAAATTTTATCGATCTTTTATTAATAATATATAAAATCATATATCTATAAGAAAATGTACAATAGTTTCATACAGTATGCAGAAACAATCGTAAGAAAAGAAAAAATAAAAAAGAAAAAATAAATATCAAGTATGTTGAATAAAATGAAATATAATTAAATTTGATTATTTAATTTTTTCCAATTCATAGATAACTTTTTTTTCTTTTCTTTTTTTTTTTTGAGATAAATTTATAAAAGTCGTCCAAATTTTCGACTCAAACTACAATTATTTGAACAACATATATTACAGCAACTACTATTATAATTATTTTTAATTGCAATATATAATATATAATTTAATTGCAAGTTACTATATTAACATATTTAGATCAATTTTAATAATATAATATATAATATTATAAAGAGAAATGTTTAAAATAAATTGTTTAGAAAGTAATTTTGTTTTTTTAGAATGTTGCTAGTTGTTCAACTGTCTAGCCAATGTCTAACCAACTTCATTTTAAACTGTTATTATATATTTTATATGATTGAGAGTTAACATTTCTAACGTGGTTTATTTATAAGAAAAATTTAATTCTGTGCAGTATGTGTGATAACAAAGATGCAAGATCAAAAGAAGCATTTTCGGCATATTTTATTTCTTTATTATTGAAAAAATAAGAATGCTGTTCAAACAAAAAGAAGTTATGTCTATGAATTAATAGTACACCAATGTCAAAACTGGTTTTTAAAATTTCGTTTCAATTCGTTTTAATTTCGACATTAAAAATATCGAAATTGGAAGATCAGTTGAAGTTGATGAAGATATTGTAAATTAAAGATATCGAGTTGAAGCAAATCGATGAATAACATCTCGAGAAATTGTTATGAGATTGAATTTATCGAATTCGATATGTTCATGATCATATGAAACTTTGTTTCGTTTCATATGAAGCTCGATATTTGGATTTCACATATTTTCAAAGAAAGAGATTTGCTCTGTCTCATTGATATTTGTGATTTACTGTTCAAACAAAGAAAAATAATCCATTTTTAAAAATCATAACTGGAAATGAAAAGTGGATCGTTTACGATAATATTAAATGAAAATGATCAAGAATCAGTAGAGAAAAACTAACGCAAAGCACTTTAAAAGCTAATATTCATCAGAAAAAAGTGATGTTTTCTATTTGGTGGGATTTCAAGTAAGTTGTTTTTTTTTTTGAACTTCTACCTGACAATTGTATAATTAATTTATCATTTGGAAGTGTACTATAATTAATTGGAAAAATTAAAGGATTCAATTAAAGGATCAAACTAAAGGATCAAATTAAAGGATCAAACAAAAAAGACTTCAATTAATTAATAGGAAACGTATGATGTTTTATTATTATCACGCTAGATTTCATACGAGTTTAATGATTCATTAAAAGTTGTGATAATTTGGATGGGAGGTGCTACTGCACGCACTATATTCACCAGATCTGGCATCATCTGATTACCATCTGTTTTGATCTTTACAGAATTCTTTAGATGGCAAAAAATTTATTTCAAATGAAGATGTCAAAAATCACTTTTTGATCAATTTTTTGCAAACAAAGATCAAAAGTTCTACATAGAATCATGCTAAAAGACAAAATGTATTAGACCACAATGATTAATATATAATTAAATAAAATACACATATACTATTAAAAAATTTTATTACCATAAAAAAAGAATGAAATTACTTTTTTTTATTGGAACAATCCAATAGTACCTATTATATTGTTAAAGTATCATCAAATATTTATTTCATAAAAAATATATTAAAATTACAAATGATGTTGATAATACATAATACTTTTACTACATAATTATTTTATGTCTTTTTAAAATAAAAAAAACGCGAAATAGAAAAATTGCACGATATTTAAATTATTATAATTCTGTAAAAATCATCTTATAACAGTCTCCTCAATTCATTTTAAAAAGTCTATTTGCATTTTTTTATATATTTGAGCTTAATTTTTTCGATAATTCTTTTTAATTGTAAAAAGAAGCGCAAAACAAAAATTACTTTTTTCTTCTTAAATTTTGAAAATTGAAAAATTGAAAATTTTTAATTCTATATTTAAATTTTTTATTGGGATTTGTTTTTTAGTAATGATTAATCATTAAAATGATATTTTCCTTAACAAAACTACTTTTAAATACTTGATATTTTTTTTTCATTATTTTATATATATCTGAAAAGTAAAAATTAAGCAATAGTTTATCCTATATTATAAGAATTTATGAGCTATAATTACAACATTAATATATGCTGTATATACATTAAATATATATACAATTATTTCTGTAAATATCAAAAAGTAGTTATTTCTGAAAATATCATAAGATAGTTTCAAAAGTTATTTATAATATTAAGATAATATATATATATAATAATGATAAGTTTGAAATTTTAACTTGGAATAATTTTAAAATGTATTCTGTGATTCAGATTTAAATTTTGAAATTGAATAAAATCTTATATTTTGTACTATATATCTTTGTAAACTTATACCGAAATGTTTTCAAAATATTATTTATTTTATTTTATACTATTATTTTTATTATTATATATTTATTTATTTTATACATGTATATTTTTAAGATATTATTGAGTTAATAATTTTCAAAATTTATTATTGATTCTTTCAGTTTATTAACTAATTAGTTTTCTTAATTTTAAATCGAATATGGCCAATTGACTATTATCATTGTGATTTTCTATCATATGATTTCTTCTATATAAAACAATAATTTTCTTGGTTGAAAATAGAATTACATCAAAAAAATAACTAATAATAATACAGAAAAATAATAAAATGTGAAATATTATTTTTCTATAGGTAAAGAAATAGATAAGTAATTTTAATACAAATTATAAAAATGTATTTTCAATAATGATCTTTAATAATAATATCTTTAATAATAATTGAAAGATATTTCTGTAATCTGCATTGAAATCTTTTTCTCTTTTTTCTTGTCTCTCTCTCTCTCTCTCTCTCTCTCTCTCTCTCTCTCTCTCTCTCTCTCTCTCTCTCTCTCTCTCTCTCTCTCTCTCTCTCTCTTACATACATACATACAAAATCGTTTTTTTTTAAATTATCATGATGTACAAAATTCGATTGAATAACTTTTTTGTGATAAATAATAATATAATAATATATATAATGTTAATGCTGGCAACATGTAAAATTTGAAAGATAAAAATTAAATAAAAGTATAAAAAGATATAATACATTTTGAAAACATCTTAAATTAAAAAAATATAGGAAAAAAGAAATATAATAAAAAATATAGGATTTCGTTTAAAAATTTGAACATCATATAAAATTCAAAATTATCCTTATATATAAATAAATATTATAAATAATATATAAGTTCTTATCATTATAATAAATAATGTGCTTTAATAAATAGATTTAAGAAATTTAAGAAATGCATAATATAAAATAAATAAATAGATAAAATAGACATATAATCACAGAAATATAATAATACAAAACATAAAAAAGTTATTCATTTGCATCAATATTTCCTAAATAACTAGCTATAGTCTACAATGTAGCTTTAAATGATATTATTGAAATCAATTCTAACTTATTATCAATTATAACACATCGATGATTAAAAAATATAATAATTAATTAAAAAAAAACTTCCTTAGAATTTTTTAATATTATAAAAAACAAGATTTTGAACTTTTTCCCATATAATTGTTATTTGTCCTTAGTTTTTTAATTTCATTCTATTTTGGATAATTACTATACTAAAATATAAAAGTTAATACAAAAAAATATCAAATGAGATTTATTTATTAAATTCTAACAATTTATAAATTTACCTTAAATAAAATAAAATGTCGAACTGAAAGTGTTTTGTTTTTAAAATTACAGTTTTCATACTTCGTGATCACAGTTCCTCATTTCATCTAACATAAACTTGAAATATTTATAACTTAAAGCTTTAATTAACATTTTTGTATACCAATTTTTGTTTATTTTAATTTCTAAAATTAAAGAGTTATAAATTTATTTCTATAAATATTTTTATTTTATTTTTTTTTTTATATTTTATTTTTTAAACATTTTTATATTTTTCATATTTTTTTTTACATTATAGTGTTCTAGGAAAATTATTGCAAGATGTAAATAAATAAGCAATACCTTGAATTCATTTGGTATTGAGAAAAATTATAGAAAAATTTGTTTTCAAGTTGCACAAAAATTAATTACTTATAACACAATAATAATAATAATTATATTTCATTGTTATTGGTATATTAATATATATGAACAAAATTTCTATTTGAGTATTTTTACATATATCAATATATACCAATAACGATTATATATTGAGGAATTTTTACTTTCACCATATTTATAAAATAAATTTAAAAAAAATGCTTATTTGGTGAATTTATAATTTTATGAATTTAAAATTAATAAAAAGATAGATATTTATAGATAAATTTAAAATCAAGTTTTTTTAATAATATATTTTTGATTTTCTTAAATATTTTAATTTATAATATTAATACTAAATTTATAATAATTAATACTAGATTACGTAATTAATAAATTTAAGAAATATAAATTTTCATAAATAACTTAAAATTCATGAGTATTATTTTACTTCAAATTTACGTATATAATAATTATAATTATGAATAATTATAATCATTTATATTTTTACAATTTTTAAATAAACAAAAAATAAAATAAAAATAAAACAAAAATAAAACAAAGAAAAATTATATAGTTCCATTATCTGATATAAAAAATGAAAGGAAACAAGAAACAAAAAATTTTGTGTCAAAAATTTGATGAAAAAAGGAATATTAAAATTATATTTTAGAGCATCATTATCTTCATCAATTTTCTTCTTTTACTTTTGACTACATGTGATCAATAATGAACAACAATAATAAACATTAATAATTAAATTATTTAAATTTTTTCTAATTAAATAATTTCTATTTTTCAATTTTTATCTTCAATGAATTTATAATTGTCCGAGTGTTGAATAATAATAAAAATAAATATATGATAAATGTTAAAATTATAAAAAAGATATATATATATATATATATCGATATATACCATTATATAATGATAAATTTTTATATAAATAAATTAAATTATTAATATTATGTTCTTAATTTTTATATTAAATATTATATTAAGAATTTAAATATTTCATATTTTTATATATTATAAAAATTATTATATTATAAAATATTATAAAAATTTTAATGTGATATTTTTTTTTAATTTTTAAAAAAATATTCATTAATAAAAGTCAATGATAACTGTATAATTATCATTGTATAATGAAAGAGTTATAAAAGAACAATCAAAATGGTAATTATAGTAAAATTTTATTGCATTAAATTTTATTATATTATCACAAAAAATTCATAGAATGTATTAATGAATCAAAAGAGATAAAACTAAAAACGAAGTATGAACGAACTAAGGGTTGATATGGATCGAATCATATTAAAATAAAAATAAGACGAAGTGTGTTATAAATTCATCAACATATCCTTGAGTAGTTTGGAAAAAAACTAAATAGTTTTTTTATCTTATGGTTACATTTTTGTGATACTTCTAAAATTTTTACTTATCTTAGACTTTATTATTGCTAAACCATATAATATTAAGAATCTTTTGAAATAGAATCTTTATCGCTGAATCAGACTATATTAGCCGTAAATTTTGTATTTTATTTAGAAAATTTAATTATTTTGGCATCTTACCGATGTATCGCCATTCATATCAATATTATCATAGTTTATTATTTAAAAGCAAATTTAATCTTCTTTAAATCATAAGGAAGTCTTCTTATTTTTTTTCAAGATAATGAACAGCAAGATAATAGTGCTTCAATATAGAATCGCATCTGAAATCAGAAAATATTTTTTATAATTAATACAGAATGAAGTTGAAAATCTTATTTTTGTTTTTCAACAATTAATTGTAAATTAATAGAGAATGAACATCATTTCAAACACAACTATTTTATCCCAAGAGATCATTAGCATCTATCTTATAATAAATAAAATGCGACAAGTCAAAGTCTAGCTTTTATCATTTTATAATTGATTAATGATCAATCAGGTTCGAACAATAGTGGTGTACATTACAAGAGATCATCAACACTCAACATCAATAAATAATTCAGAATCTATTCTTTCCTAGATCATGGATAGTTGTTTATTTGTATAGACAATACTAAGTATATTTCTAAGACACAACGGGATGCAAAGAATAATAACAGTAGCATTCTTAAATCACAATGTGAATATAATTGAATATGAAATATTTGATCGATTTAAGAGATTGATAATTTGAATCAAATACAAATTATTCAATTACTAATCAATTGCAATTTCTATTAATAAAAAATAAAGAAAAATTGAAAAAAAAATTAAATACAAAGATATTAAAATTGAATTTATATTTTTTTTCACATTCTAAAATGCTATTTTAAGAAAACATTTTTTTTTCAGATTTATGAAAAAAGAAATTTTTGTTCTTTCATTTCTTTTTATTTTTGCATGTATGTTATATTATAGAAATACATAAGATTTTCTTAAAATCTTTATTTCATTCTTATAGAAAATAAAAATATGAATAAGTTTATAATCATTCATAACATTTTTTTTTGAATGATAATATTTGGATTTTTGTTAAGTATTTTACAGGACAAATTGCATAAAATGAACAATATTATAAAAGAAATACATCAACTTTCAAATATAAATGACATTAATATAAGATATTGCAGATAAATAATATATAATTATAAAGAAATATTATAACAAAAAATATTTTGTTCAATATCTTTTATATATAATTATATATAATTATATATAATAAATAATATATAATAAAATATATAAAATATAAAATATAAAATATATAATAATTATATATAATAAATAATTATATATAATTATAAAGAATAATAAAGATATAAGATATTGCAGATAAATAATATATAATTATAAAGAAATATTATAACAAAAAATATTTTGTTCAATATCTTTTTCATATTACAAGATATGTTTAATAATTTTTCAATATGTGTAGAATTTTGTAATTTTATATAGTATAGGAGAAAAGTAATCAGTCGCAAATCGTGAATAGCTCCGTACATTTATATATATATATTATATATATTATATATCTTGACTAAGTTTTAAGTTTAGTTGTGTTTAAAAACAATTGCAAATTAGTAATAGCATACATATTAAATATTATAATTTTGTTATAACTTGTGAAGCCATCAGATAATTTGAATTTTATTTTCAACAGTTCGAGTATTTTCAATAGTCTAACAGTAATTTATTTATAATTTATATTAGTAGATATAGTTCCTATTTAGATCTTTAATTTAAAAAGAGATATAGTTATAATTTAAAAAAGACAATAGCTAGCAATAGTAGCTCATAAGTCACACTTGCGCATTTAGTGTCTTGCAACGAAAATGAATGTAAAGATCTTGATCCCATATGTTGCGACGCGATTCCATCCAATGGAATTCCTCTAATTTCCTCTTAGTTCGCATTTTCATGGAAAATAATAATTGGAAAAAAAATTAAAGTCCATGACAGTCTTTTAAAATCATCAATTAGAATAAAATAAAATTCAAATCAAATAGAATGCAGCAATATAATTCATATTCAAAGTACAAATACAAGTACAAGTCAATTAGCAAATTAAAGTAAAACACCATTTTAACATCATTCAAAACATAATATAAACAATTGTAAAATCCTACAACAGTAAGTGAGCCTTTGAATAATACCATCAGTTCAGGCACATTCATCATATTCAATTGCAATATTTAAAATAATTCAATTTTAGAAGAAATTTTCTTCTCATTGAAAATGACATTACTGAGAAAAAAAAATTTTAATCAAATTTCATCAATGTTTATTGTTATTATATTAAATTCATTTTAATATTAACAATTCAATATATTTTAAAATTTTTCAGTATTTAATTAATTTTTTTTCATATTCATACAAATATATATTGATAACAAAAATATTAAATAAAGTTAATCAGAAAATACTTCTATAAACTCAAATCTGAGAAATCATAAAATTAAATATTTTTTAAAATAAAAAAAAAAATTTCTTTAAAATTTTATTATTGATTATTCTTCCTTTTTTTATTTTATTTAAGTGTTCGGAGCTATTTCTTTTTTCCTATATGATGATATTAACGATAATATTGTTTTTGAATTTATAGAAATAGTAATATAATATATATCCAATTATCATATTATTATTATTTTATTTTATAAAAAAATTATTAAAGGCATATTCATTTTAAGATTCTTAAACTTTCACGTGAACGTAATCAAACATATACTTATCAAATTCTATTAGATATAATTTTACAATTTTTATTATTATTATGTATATTTTATAACACATATTTTTATTTAATATCATTAAATTTGTCAGAAATATTTTTAGATAAAGAAATTTCAATATCTATTATATGGATTTTTCTGCTTTTGGCAAAAATTATTCTTATAAATAGTCATTGTACTAACTTTTATCGCAAAAAATGTAATATCATAAAATTTAAAAAAAACGAAAAAAAACACGAAAAATTAATAATATAATAAAAATTAATACACATACATAAGTATATATATAATATTAAAGTTTTACAGATAGAAATAACAGCACATTTGTTTCGAGAATTAGATATTTGCTATTTAGATGATTCCATTAAAGATGAGGTAAGTTCCATATTTATGTAATTAAATTTAAATTCACTATGATTCATTTTTGCTAAAAATATTAAAAATAAAATCTAGAAAATCTAGATTGAACTTCTTTATATGTTCTCTTTTCAATTTTAATGATCTTAAAATATATTACAAAGAACTATTACTTTAAGTAAATATTTCCTTCCATATATATATAATTTTAATTTTTGAATTATTCGCAAAAAATTTTTATTGTATTATTGAATTCTGTTTGTATAAAGTATTGAAAAATTATTGTTATGATTTTAAAAAATAATTGTACGTTTTTTGGATTAATAATCATATATTAAATAAAATACAAAATTGATCTTGATCATGATTTTCAAGATCAAATTATTTTTTTAATGCATTTTATATAATATTCGTGACAAAAAAAAATATTTTCATAGATTATAAATATACTGTTCTCTTAGAAAAAAATATTTAAATTTTATATTTAAATTCATTTTATTTAGGAAATTATTATATCAATATTTAAAAAATGATTATATTTAATAACTTAAAAAAAGTTTCTTTATAAAATCTATCAGAATAGTTCTTTATAAGATCTCGTTTCTTTTACAAAATGCATGTTTAGAAAATGAACTTTTTATAGAATGATTATTTATAAGCTAATTATTTTATAAAATTTTACATTATCTACATCTACATCAAATACTGCGTAATTAAATACTATAGCGAATATGGAATATATTAAAGAATATTTCCAAGATTAATTTCAAATCAATATAATTTTTAATAGATAGAATATATATAATTTTAAGATTATGTTATATTTGAAATATTATTGTGGAAATGTGGAATTTCTTTGCAATTTATTTAACTATATTTATTTATCTATCTCTAAAATTTTCAATGAATAAAATCATTTGCTTAAACATATTCAATTTTATATAATCATAGATCTTTTTCGCAGATTTTATCTCGATAAGTAAAATTGTTTAATCGTTTTGAAGAATAAGCAAAGTCATAGATAATATCTTGTTTTTTTATTGTATCTTAATTACGAACTTTACTTGGTTTTTATTAAATTATAAATCTCGAAATTATTTATTCAATTATGGAATTTCTTTTGAAAATACTATTAATCATTATCAATCTTGTGTGTAGCGCAATCTTTTAATATATTGTGATATATTTATATTATGATCTTACTTAATTGTTTTCTATATTATATAATAATATTTATAATTATATAATATTATATAATTATCCCCAGAATTTGGAACAGATTTTAGTATTCTATTAAAAAATGAGCTTGAAAGCATTTCATAAAAAAAATCATTTTTTATACATTAAAAAAAAATAATTTCTTTTTAATTAAATATTCAATAAATAAATTCAATAAATAAAAAAAAAAATAATTGCATTTTATAAATAAAATAAATTTAAATAAACATAAAAATGATTTACTTATTTTTTGTGATGAGTATTATACAATATAGAAAATAAAAGAATAATTTAAATTGAAAATCGATATCCAAAATCATTTTTTTACCAAATTTCTACCAATTCAAAAGCACTTCCTTAAAATATAATAAATAATAATATTTTATAATAATATTCAAAAATATATAATATATATGCCCTTATGATACTATGACTATATGATATTGTATAAGCATTTTTTTATATGATTTATATAAATTATATAAAAAATTCCTAATCTCTAGACATAATTCAATGTATAAATTATGTTTTAAAATTTTAATATAGTCTTAATTTTAATCTAGTTTCATCCAATATAAAAAAACATATAATATAACTAATAAAAGATCTCATTATAAATAAAAAGCAAGCAAAAACTTTTGTTTCTTCTTTTAATGAATAAATTATAGTTAAGTTAATTATAAATATGATTATTCACATTGCAACAGAAAAATTTCTTCTTTTAATTGTATTTAAAAATTCAAAATCTTATCTATTTTATAATTTATATAAATATCATAGAAGAATATATAGCATAATGAAATATCATATTATTTTTTATTCAATATTTATATATATTTATTTATTTTTATTTAAATATATTTTTTTATACTTGTATTGTAATCTTATTTTTTTGTCTTAAAAAACAATCTTTTTTGGCATTATATTTTTATATTCTCTTTAAAAAAATATTAATAATCTTAGATGATTTTAAAATAGATTATATTTAAAAATTATAAAGTTTATTCTAAATATTTATAAATCTCTATCCATTCAATGGATTTTTCTATAAATTATATTTGCATTCTTTTTAACAAATGACTTAATTTCAAAAAAAAAATAACACATTAAAGCACAATGAGAATCTTTTATTTTAATTTATTAAAAATCTTACATTACAAAATCTTACAAAAAGAAAAAATTTTTAAAATTCACAATACATAATAGAAAGAATTGCTTAGATTTTCAAAATCATAATTCAAACTTAAAGATTAATGGTTTAAATAGAAGTAATATGTAATAAATAGTATTCAAATGTAATAATGCGAAGAATTAAGAAAAATTAAATTTAATTTTCGACAAAATTAAATTCAACGAGCAACAAATATATTATATTGTTTTTTTATGTATTATTTTTCAGTAATGTTTTTAATTAATTTATTTTCAATTAATTTCATGTTAAATATTAATTAAAATCATAATTTATGATTATCTTTGACATATTATTATAGTTTATGAATAAGAAAAAAAATTATAATATTCGCCATAATAAATTTATTGTACAATCAAATAATATATTTCTTTTAAACAAGAATTTTATAGTAAATAAATTTTTATAATATATAAGAATGCCTCTCTGTTCTCTTCTTCCTTTAATTATTTATGCATTAATATATTTGTAAATTAATTAGAAGATTTCAGAAATCAATACAAATAAAAATTAATAAATGTTATTGACTAATTTATTAAATTAAATTAAAAGCAATTTAAGTTTTCATTAAATCTTTATCTCCGTTTTTATTCCTTTTTATCCTGATCATATTATTAGTTAAAATTGTCCCTAATGAAAAATTTTAAGTAATTATAAGATAATAAATAAAATAAATTTGATATTAATTTTAACTTGAGAAAATAGAATTGATTATTTAATTATATCATTTCGAACAATAATCCATAATCAAATTCATGATCCATGAACAAATTGAAATGAAAGAAATAGAAATAAGCGATCACATTACTGACATCGACGCAAAATCCTGTAAATTAAAGCAAATAATATATAAGCAAATAATTCAATGTAACAATTATAAATACATTTATAAATTCTAAAATGACATTATAAATAAAATTATTTCAATATAAAGATATAAGAATATAAATATACCATATACTTCTGAATTGCGAAAACATTACTGTATAAAAACAAGATTTTGAATTTAATTTCATTCTTATATTTATTTCGTCTAAGTATCGAGATAATATCGGAATTTGAATCATTCTTTTCTTTTTTTTTTTAGCAATAATGTGTATATAGATATCGATAAAGCATAAAAATATATAATTATGATTTTTTTATATTAATTATTATTATTATTATTTGTAATAATATTTAATTATTTTAAAACATGGGCAAATAAATGTCGAAATTTATAAATATTTACAAATTATATTAAATCGATATTAAAACGATATAGGGAACGAAGAAACGGCGAAATCTGTATAAATATAAAGGAATTAGTTGATATATGAATCGGAATCCAATTGTTTATTCTCATTAAATTATTATTATTTTCTTTAATTCTTTTCCATTATTTTATCTTTAATTATTTTAATTAATTTTATTTATATGTTTTAATAGTTTAAATTGTATAATTAGTGTAATTTACGTTTTAAATAGTTCGATAACGAAAGGTATTATGACTTAATCCGATTACATGTCTTAAATTAGACATTAGATTAAATCTTAATTAATCTAAATAATTAAATTTTTGATTAATTATTTTAATTTCATCGTTCACACGTTTTAATAATCAAATTAATTTAATTTTTATACATTAATTACTCGATTGATTGAACTAATTGTTTTTGTTAGTCAACAACAAATTATATTAATTCGATCTTTTGTGGATCACAAAGTTACGAATATTTTTCGAGGTCAATTTCCATTTGACCAAATGGTCAATTCTGTTTCCATTTGCTTTAACGCCGACACTCTTCTTCTATTACCACCTTTTTGAACTCGACACCTTTCTGGGCTATTAAGCTATTATATTATTGTGAAAGTACCAGAATTTATACGTTAACCGTGCTCCAAAAAAAAGAAAAATATTAATCGATTTAATTATTTTAATTCCCACACATTCATTAGTGCAATTAGTTTTTAATTCGAATTATTCCGCTAAATAAGTTTAATTAATTTTCGATTTGTTAATTTTAATTACTTTAATCAATTCGTTTCGATCATTTTAATTAATTCGAATTACTTGTCTTAATCAATTCAATTATTTTAATTAATTATATTAATCAATTCGAATTATTGGTCTTAATTGGTTTAATTATTTTAATCAATAAATCTTGATTAGTTTAATTATTTTAATTGGCATAATTAGTATAATTAATTCCAGTTATTCGACTTTCATAAACATCAATTTTAATAATTTAATATCTTAATAGTTTAATTATTTTCATTCGCGTGTTAATTATTTAATTAGTTAAATTACCTTTTTATTTATCAGTCTTAATTAGTTTAATTATTTCGAATTATTCTTCTTGATTGTATTATTTATTTTAATTAACTCGTCTCGATTAGTATAATTAATTTTAATTCATTAATGTTAATTTATGTAAGTAATATGAAAATAAAGATATATTAATTTAATCGCTTTCATTAACGCATCCTAATAATTCTCGATTGACTTAATTAGTTTAATTAATTTTTAGGATTAAGTTTCATAGGTTAGGTGCGCGCTTCCCACAGGAGTTGTAATTGATTAACTACAGTATGGATTTGACGTATCCGGGCGTATTTGAACTCTATTATACTTAAGCTTATGGTCATATTTCGCAGGCACAAGATTCTTGCCTTAACTTGCGTTGGATTGCGAGAACAACTTCTATAAAATATCCCTAACCCCAAGATATGGGGCGTAGCGAAGACACTATTGAATCGAGAACATTGAAGGATCGGTGTACCAATCGTTGCACTAGTCAATCCGGAAGTATCTGGCACATCCTTCCGCGATGTATTTAGCCTTGTCTGAGTAGAATAGCTCTGCCCAGGTGGACATGTTTTTTGATCATCTTGTGTGATCCATTATGCTGAGTCCAGTTTCAATAAATCCAATTTTAACGAAGGAAAGAAAAAAGGGGCGTTGGAAAAGAGAGAAGAAAAATAGAATCATAATCCCGCTTTGTGCCGGAATGTATTGCAAATCGATACAGCATGCCTAGACTCCTTGAGAGGATTTTTTGAGAAGATGACACTCACATCGTCAATATCTGGTATATAAAGACGAAGCCAATGCTTCTTTGGTATCAATGTTTCGTCTACGATGGCGACATATATGTAGACTAGAAGTAAACGATTATAAAAAAAAGAGTGATGGATCCATTAGATCCCTCGAGATTAAAACAAGAACACCACATCTAGCAAAAACACGGCCTTGACAAATGTTAAGTATCACTTAATAGAATCAAACTGGAGATAGAGGCTATGAACAAACTAGCAATCACTGAATACATTGGTAATCGGAAACCGCCATCCTGTTCGAGTCTTACTCTACCAAATGAACGATTTGTATTGATTCTACTATAAAATTGGAGTTGGCAAATGCAGAATAAGATCCAAAATGGAGGATCTCAGATACGAACTTGTAATTCTGAGATTGCAGAATTCAGCTGTGAAAAAGATTGTAAAAATGTAAAAATGATCTGCACTTCTGCCGCCGTGACTTTGAAATCGCCATTTTGCGAGTACGAAGAAAATCGCGTATCACCTCGCCATAATCTCATAGATAGCAGATTTTAAAAGACAGTTCACTAATTTGGATAATGGGTAATGGTTGCGGGAACTGATAGATGATATTGGGAGAGAAAAAATGGCGGAAGCTATTCGAATTCCTTTACTAAAAAGACTTATCTACTCCACCGCGTCGACGGACGACAATGGCAAATGAATCCGTCCAAAAAAAAGCCTGAATTAAAATCCTAAATAGGAAAGATAGGGAAAAAATTAATGGCTCTAATAGGACTTTCTCGAAAAGATGAAGCAAGAAAAGTGAAATCTGCGAAAAGTCTAAGAAGATGATACGATGGCATCCAGCCATGATGAATCGAAGAAAAAGCTAAAACCAAAGGAATAAGAAGAAAAAGGAAAAGAAAAATTTAGAAAAATGCCGCAAAGAAAATCGCAGTAGTTAGTAGAATCAAAAGAATGGATCTCAATGAGAATGAAGGTACTGTAACGATAATTCCAATATATTCCAATTGCTGTTTAGGAAAGGATCACGTTAATGCAAATTGCACGAATAGTATTCACTGCCTTTATGAGCAGATTGTGAGGTGCATGCTTTTATATAGTGTTCTTCTGCGGGAAAATCAAAGTTTTATGAGAATTTCTCCCATAACCACAGTCGAATTACCTATCCAAGACCGACAAAATCATCCGTTGACGCGCTGACAAAATTGTAAAGCTTATCTTCCCACTTTGCTCTCGCCGCGAGTTGGGTTTGACGCTTTGCAACTTGTATCAAGTCAAATATTTTGACAGGATTGCTGCTTTCCGCCAATAGATAGAAAGACAGTGATCCTGCCAATATCATCGCCGCCGCATATAAGACCGTACGATATTTCCTTATAAATCTGATGGCGAGCCAATGCTTGTCGACTCTTCGCCACAGGTCAGTCGCTCACACAAGGACATCATATAAAGTCATATTCCACACGATCCCCACGTAGAGGCGATAAACGTTCACCTCGGATTTCTCTATGTTTGGTAATAAGTGGTCGCTATCTTCTTGAATCGGAGGATCAAATGGCCAAAATGAAACTTGGACATCAAAAGGACTGTCTAGGTAGAGACCAAAATATTTCAGTATATCCTTAGATCCGTAATCACGATTGGAACGGGCATAACTTGATATCTTCTCGAATAAAACCATATGGTTTTCGTTTTCTAAAGCACCACATTGAATCCCAGTCGATGGATAGCGGAGATTACTCCCAGTTTTGCAAGACAGATAGTTTTCTTAGTGTCCTCGTTGGCGACGCTTCCGAAGCATGGCCATGTTACAAACGTCATAGCATCCCGAAACCGAAAGGTTTCGTTTTCCGTATTTCTGACTTCCTTCTTGCTGATATCTGGTACAACATTCTCCGGCACAAGATCTTTTTTCTTCCATCTGATCCATTTTCTTCGCTGAATCGTTGCTGATCTTCTTTGCTTTCGTTGTCTTTCGTTGGTTCTTATTTCTATTTCTGTTTCTTTTTGGTGTCTACATTTTTGGTGTCTACAGGAAGTTTACATTTTTGAACATCAATTCATAATATTGTCAAAAAGTAACATTTATGATATACAAATTTTACGATAAATGACTAATGATTTTTTATATTAACACATCGTAATAAAATCTTATTTTTTTCTTTAATATAACTTTAACATAACGATTTTAATGTAACAATTGAATCGCGAATTATAATTAATATCGATATCGTTGAACAATTATTCAAAATAGATGAAACGAGCAATGAATTCTTTGATGTAAGAAATGACATATTCTCGGAATATAGGACGTCAACAACGAGATACGAGTTACACGTAGACGGATCATTAAATTTCTTTATTGCACATTTATCTGCTCATAATGATGAAATTCTCGAGTCACAATAAATGAACCGTAGATATCATTTGAAACAGATAAGTGATTTAACTTGATAACAACTTTGATAATTCTTTGTACAACGTCAATATTTCTTCGTTAGTGGATTACCTTGAAGTTAAAATATTTGTAATTGAAAGAATTTTTTTAATTTATATGGTAATATTTGGAATAATTTTAATTTGATAATAATGATGATGATAATGACGATGATGATGATGATGACGATGACGATGACGACAATATCGATAATAATAATAATAATAACTGTGATTCTTGTATTTGAAAACTACATTTTTAGAAAAAATTCCATTTTTCGAACTAAAATTCTACATTGCACGTCAAAATTGGACTTAAAAACGAAATTCCTGTTGTTTAGAAATAAATATATAGTTATAATAGCGCTTTTTTTTTATTTAGAAACCATAATTTTGATCAAAATCGGTTATACTAGTCAAAATTTGACATAATTCGGCATATCTATGCATAAAATATTAATAATATAAGTATGTATAAAATCTTTTTAATTATATTATATTATATATAATATAATTATATTATATATATATATTATATTATATTATTTATATTATATTATATATATATTAATTATATTATATTGATATAAATAAAATATTATTCAACAATATTGTTTTTTGTAGCAATATAGGAAAGATTTCAGCATAATGTGAGATAAAATCAGATTTTTAAAGCTTTAGATGTATAAGGTATCAGTGACATCAAATATATATAATCCAAAAATATAAGAATATCTAAAAATTTCTGAGATAATTTTAAACTTTAATTTTAAATTTTCATTTGCAAAAATTTTTGTTATAATTTTTATTAACAAGTTATTAATAAAAAAAACTGGCCAATCACAAAGCACATAGTTTGGATGGCTAATTCTTATCCAAGAAAATTTAGTAATGTTGTCACATTTTTGGAACACTTTGTGAATACATATAATGTATAAAAATCTTGAAAAGTATTTATAAAATTCATATTTTAAAAAATGGGAGATATTAATATTCTATTTTCATTTCACGGTTTTTTATTAATAATAAAAAAATTACTAATAAACTTATTAATATAATAAGTTAATAATAACTTATTAATATAATAAAATATTTGAAATTTCACAGTTGCTTTTTATATAGCAGCTATTAAAAAATTAAATCTGTTTCTAATGCATTTGATTTGAATGATTAGGAACAGTCCTGAAGAAGTTGATGCAAGTCGATCTAAAATCGGTTATAGTTATTCTATGTATTTTTAATCTATTAATTTATTATTAAAAAGAATTATATTTTGATTTCTTATAAATTTTTTTTAGAGATATCTATAATCCCTTATTTATGCAAATTCCAAAAATCGATATAAAATAATATATATCAGTAGAAAAGTAGATTTACAAAGATTATTTACATCTCAATTTATCAAAATTTACTAAAAAGAAAGAAATTTTGTCGTAAAAAATAACATATAATTTGATTATTATAATATAAAATATCCAATATACAATTTCAAGTAAATAAATTAAAGCGATTATTCTTCTATATAGAACAAAAAATACTTAATTATACAAATTTTGTAAATATTTAATAATTTATCTACTAAATAAAATTTCTTAGTTAATATTCCTGTGAATTCAATTTTATCAAAATCATTTAAAAGTCATAATGTTACAGATTAATCTTGACATTAACTATCATATGGTGAAATCAAAAATACATTTATTTAAAGAAATAAAAGTGACTTTGGTTTTTGAGAGAATTTTTTGCCAATTATAAATATTGCAATTTGTAACTTGATCATCAACTTATTGAAAATATTTTTTTTTTTACATTAGAAATTCTTGAAGTATTAGAAATATTTAAAAAATCTTACGTTATTACATTGTTAGATATTTGATTTTATGTGCTATTAATTTAAAATATATGAATCGTCATACTAATATATATATATATATTATGTACTATACATTTTTACTATATATATTTATTATTTTATATCGTTTATAGAAACTTTCAATGCTTAAATTAAATGAATTTAATTATATGAAATTATTTAAAACTTATAATTTAAAACAATTTTTTTATTTATTTCTTTTACTAATACTGATTTTTATTTATTAGAAACTTACAATTCAGAGTTCGCATTTTTGAGTTATCAATAAAACATATAAAAAAAATTCAAATCAGGAACGAAATTATAATTCCTAATTTAAAATCCAATGAAGTCTATTTTTTTAAATGCATCCAAAGTACATAAATATTTATTCGTCATATCTTGTACTAAAAATGATATATCTTCCACTTTTTATTTTTCAAAACATTAAAAATAAATCAATGTTAACGTGTAATTATCAATTAAATGAATGAATTAATTAATTAATTAATATACTTAAAGTATATTAATTAATTCATTCATTCAATATACTTTATCTTACTTTAAATAAAATGATTAATAATGATAAATAATGAATAATGATGAAAATTACTTATGTACTTCAAATTTCAATATTAAAAATAAAATTAAGAATTATCAAAAAATAATGAAAATTCAAATTTATGAGCAGATAATAAAATAAATTTTGTTATTTATACAAATTTATATTTTACTTATAAGTAAATGTACTATACTTTTATGTTTCTTTTTCTTGTCAATATATTAAAAAAAAAATTATTATTATACATAAATTATGTAAGTTTTATTAAGAATATATCCTAAAATCTGTATAAAAATTCATTATTAAAAAAATTCAAATATATCAAAATTGTCAATGGTTATTATTTTCTATATCCCTCACAAAAAAGTACAAAATTATTTCATTTACATTTTTAATAAAACTTAAATATATTCAAATATAATAAATTAATATTTAATAAATTTTTACCTTTTCCCAAAGGTAGTTTGATATTTGTAGCTTTTCTTTTATAATTTATGCCTCTTCCTCCTATGTAAAATAATGAAAAATAATTTTAATAAAAAATAAAATGTAAAAAAAAATTAGAAATTTAATCATTATATACACTTCCTTTATCAAAAATATAAGATATAAAAAAAGAAAAGTAATTATAATTATTAAAAATATACAAATTTTATTACAAGATTATGAATCTTTAAAAAATATTAAATAACATTTATTTAAAGTTAAATGATAATTAATGCTTACTGTTAAATGAAAAATTCATTTAAAATTATTTTTCTACTTAATTATTCTTTTTTTAATATATATAATATAGTTTGAAATATATTTAAAATTAATTTTAAAAAATAAATACCTTACCAATTGGTGGGAAATCAATACATGGATCAATATTTTCTTGCACCCCAATAAGAGTTTGGGCTGAAATAATTACAAAATAATTTTTATTTAATCTTATTAATTATTATTTTTTTAAATTTATTATTGATCTTATTAATAATTATATTAATTATTAATAAAAATTTTATATATTAATTTATATTAATTATATATTACATATAATATTGTTTTAGATATATAATATAAATTTAAATATAAATATTTATAAACATATGTATAATGCTTACGTATTGTGTTTGGTATTCGCATTGAACATGTTGATATATTTAACTAAAAATTTATTTTCTTATTATTTCGAAATTAATTCAAAATTAGTATAATAATAATTAATGCTTACTGTTAAATTATGCGAAGTAGATGTACTAGCTTTACAATGATCAATTATGTCTAATGGTTTAATCTCATTACATTGTCGTTGATCATTAATATAATTTTGTTTAGATGTATTGTTCTTGTATTCTTTAGATATCTATAAATTATAATTAGAAAATATTCAGTAAAATATGAAGTAATATTACCTAGATAATTTTATGTGATAAAAATCAATAATTTCTAATTTATTTCATTCATTTCAGAAACCTTGTCATTGATGTTCAAGTGTTTTATATGAATGTCAATATTAGTAATTTCTTGTATACTCGTATCTTGATCAGTAGATTGTAGAAATGATGTTTCTTTTGGACAGTGCACACCTTCAATCAATTCTATATTCAGATATTGACAACAATAATCACATATTGTGAAACCCCATCTTTTTACTATAGATTTGCTACAGTATTGAGACATATCTATAATTTTATGAAACTATACCAAAACATATATAAAAAAAATTATTATATTATTGAATTATTATATTAAAAAAAGATTAAAAAAAGATATAATTTATTAAAATATTTTTCTTCTTTTTCTTCTTACATCACACTCGAAGCCACGTATATTACATAAAAAGTCTTTTGAAAATTCATTTTCAGCAACAATGAGAGGAATACTACGATTGTCTACTTTTTGTACTGCAGCATTTCGCAGTGCTCCAAATAAAGCTTCTATTGAGTAGATTAAAAAGTCATTAACCGATCCATCTGAAATATAAATACAAAATATTAATAATATTTCTTATATCTTTTTAAAATATCTTAAAATAATGTTTATTCTTACTATTAACTTCAACCATTTTTATTAATAGTGATTCCACGACAGGAATTAAATTTTTTGTAGTGAATAATGGAGGAAATTTATTTCCAGTCTTGTTTGTTTCTAAAAATTTAATTAATTCGTTAAACATATATGAAAAATCACTTTGTCCCTCTTCTAATTCTATGGGAATTTGATGTGTTTGTTGACTAATTTCAATCGCATCTCTTTTCCATCCTAATGGTATTTTCATTTTTAATACTTCATGATAAATGTCTTCAATACCATTTTTAAGACTAAATTGTGCAACTGCAAATTCCGCTGGACAAAATTCACATTTGTTAATTCCTATTTCCTTTTTATAGAACCAATTTACATGTATAAATATAAATTTTAATTTTTGTAAATCTGTAATAAATAATAATTATTTAATAATCAAATATTTATATAGTATTTAATAATTATTTAATTATTAAATGAATTAATCAAAATCTTTCGAAAAAATAATTTAAAAAATTTAATATAAAATATATACTATTATGTAATAAACCCATAGATATGACAGAGTTTATGTATTCTAGCATTTTTTGTTGGAATTCTTGTTCTCTTTTTGCATTTAATTCCATTTCAGACAGATCTTCTCCAATTGTAGTTTTTTTACATCCTTGAGCTTTAATCTTGCTATCTTTTGCTTTGGCAATATAAATTTCTTTATCTTGTGGTGAAATATTCTATATAGAAAATTATAAAAAATGACTATAATTTAATTAAATTATTAAAAAATTATCATAAAAATTATAAATTTAATATATATTTTTTAATTCTATTTTAAAATTTATATTTAATAAGACAAAAATCTTAATTTCTTATTCAGTATTTTACAGTTGCAATAAATTTATAAAAATATCGATATGTTAATATAATATTAAAAGTTTTAATAATAAAATACATAAATATATAATTTTTTAGAGTAATCACTATTCTAAATAAATAATCGAATTAAATTAAAAATTATTTAAAATTATATTAAAAAAAAATTATATAAACTCTTACCTTCCATTCTTCACTACATTTTGGATCCGCTGCAACATCTTTTAAACTCTTGAAAGTTTTACCACGCCATTGTTGTCGCTTTTGCCAATCGAGCATAAAGAAATAAAATGCGGTTTTTGACATATTGTATAAATTATTGTAGATTGTTGAGGTTGACCATATGACTGTTGACTCTTTTGAATTTAATCGACTTTTATAGCCATATATCACTTAATACTTATTAATAGTGCCATCTTCAATTCGAAGAAACAAATATTTTCGAATTCAAATTTTAAATTATGGTTTTAATTTTGAAAAATATATTAATAGCAAGATAAACTTTCATACATATGTATATTATGAATAAAAATTTTGTGTAATTTTTAAATATGAATAAAAAGAATAAAGTATAAAAAACATAATATATTATATAAAACTAAAAAATAAAAACATAATTAATGGAACGCCATAAAAATAATGAGAATACTTTTATTTCTCTTCTACTTCTTCATTGGCTGTAGAAACATATAACGTAATATTTTACTTGAAAATATATCAAAAATAAGTTAAATTTAGATTTATTTGTTTAGACAATCTTTACATTAGACAATTTTTACATTATAAATGATCTAAGAAAATAAAATAATTGATGGAAAAAAAATACATATTTTATTTCTGCAAGTGTGTTTTTAACCTAATTAGTTAAGTGAAATCGAGAAGCATAATTCCTGTAATCTTTTTATGAGTTTTTAATGTCTTATAACATTAATTTGTATATATAATTTTTCATATAAAACAGATTTATTATTTTATTGCAGATATTTCTTTTAAAAAAATTGAATATAAATATTTTTCAAGAATGTTATTTTAAATATCATTTCATTAAATAATTTTTTTTTAATTTGTATTTCTTTTCCATTCTTATGATGATTTTTTTTCATTTTAATCAATATATTTCCATTATTGTTAAAGAATGATCAAAAATATAAATTATAAAAATATTCTTTTCTACTAAAAATATTTTTATGTATTTTGTTTTTTTATGTGATATCGTATTTTATAAGGTTATATAATATATATATATATTATATATATATTATATAAGGATATGTAATATTGAAAAAATATTAATTAATTATTTAATTTAATATAAATTTCAATTATTAGTAGATTTACATAAGATAGTAAGATTAAAGCTCAAAGAAATATGATTAAAAAAAAAGATTATAATTGAAAAAAATTTGAAAACGATCTGAAATGAAATTAAATGCAAAAAAAGAAAAGTTTTCAAAAGTTTTAAGAAAAAAATGTTATAATATATAGAATTTATTACATAATAGTATATAATATATTTTATATTAAATTTTTTAAATTATTTTTTTTAAAAATAGTAATTAATTATTTGATAACATTGCTATTCATTATAAAAATTAAAATTTATATTTATGTAGATTGGCTCTATAAAAGGAAAATAACAATTAACAAATATGAATTTTATTAAAATTTGCAATTTAGTCTTGAAAATGATATTGAGAATATCATGAAATGCTGAAACTGGAAATAAAGTTGAAAACAGATATAATTAAAGATAAAATAATGTATCAAATCTTTAAAGCACGAATTAGAATTAGAATTAAAAGAAGAATAAAGTGACTTTGTATATATATGTTTGAATTGATTAAATTTTTAGAATTAAAAAGATTGAAAATAAAAGACTTGTTAACAACAATTTCATAGAAACTGCTATTAAAAATAATAAAAATTGGAAAAAGAGTAAATATCTTTAATTGATATGAAAAATATCAGTATTTCTAATTATTAATATTTTTAAATTGCAATTATTTATTATATTTTATGGATTATTATAAGAATTTATTTGAATGAAATTACAATAATGTAAGAAGTTACAGCAAAGATTATGTAACTAATCTAAAATTAGAAATTAACAATAAAATCAGTATATCTAATTGAACAATTAAATATTAATATTATATTAATATATTAATTATAATAATTTTAATATGATATAAAAATAAATTCTTAATTAAATGTGTCAATATTTATTGTGTATATTAAATCTATTTTTTTATATTTTTAGTAACTTTAGTAGATATTATACTTATTAGCATCATTATTGAAATCAATCTATCAACAAATATCAATTCAATATTATTCATATTATCTGCATAAAATAAAAAATAAGAAAATATTAATAGCTTTATTGCAAATAGATAATTTCTCAGCAAATTATATATTCCTTCTATTATTAGAGTTTTCTTTATTAAGAGTTTTTAAATTTATTTAATAAAAATAAATTTAAAAAAAGATTATAATTATATTTAATAATTAAAATTGTGGAGTTTTCAATGTAAATAGTAACTTTTTTTTTTGTTAAAGTATTATCACTTTACTATACTTTACTATACTTTATCAAAGTTGATAAAGTATTATCAACTCTCACAATTTTATAACCAGAACTAAAAAAATATATTAGATGAAGCTAAGTTTTTATAATAAAAACATTAACTTAATTGATGTTTTGCAGTAACCAGAATTAATTTGGTTTTAAGAAACAAACCTGAATTCCATAATAATATTTTATTAATTTCCATTCTAAGTTTATCAAAAAGTATTCAAAATGAAAATTGATTATCTTCAAAAAAATTTGTAATTTCTCTAATTAACAACATTCTTATATTCTCTTTGTTTGCACAAAATATTTAATTGTATCAAACAAGTTTATTCATTCATTTTTATAAAAGATCAAGATTCTTGAAAATCATAAAAAAATGAATTTCAATATTTTTGTTGCTCATGTTATAAAAGTGACATGTAAATATACATTTATGTATATATATAAAGTTTTCTATTTATGAAATTTTTAACATAAAAAATCTTATCTGAAAGGAAATGAAAATTATATAAATTAATAAATAATAATGAATAATAATAAAAATAAATTATATAATTACAATAGAGCAAATAAATTAATTAAAGCTTGTTATTTATCGTATATCATAGCTCTATATGTTTTTGGAATTATTTTAATTGTGATATATTATATGAAATAGTATGTATAGAATACATGAAAATTTCGAATCTTTATAACTTCGCTGTTACTAAATATGAAGTGTAATTATTAACGCACTGATTCAAATTTAAAATAAAATCAAATTGTTTTTTATACATAAGTAAGTAATACATAAATTTAATAATACATAATAATATATAATAATAATACAAATTTTTCGGTTGTCATTTTTTTAATAATAATAAATGAGAAAAATATTTATTTTACGTATTCCAATATTCTGTTTTTGATAACATTATATATCATTTCTTTATATCAGTATCTCGAATAGTTAACTTACAATTAAAGATACATCTACAATTTAAATTGTTATAGAAAAATTACTAACCTTCGATTATTTGAAATTAATTAAATTTAATTTAAAGTTGAAAAACTCTTAAAATCTTAAATTTTTTTAAACAATAAAAACACATTAATAAAATTTATTAATAACAATATTTTTTAAATTTGAAAAATTATTTAAATTATTTTTTAAAAAATGTAATTTCTAATGTATCAATTTTTTTAAAATTTTAAATAAATTTATAATACTTATTATGCTTTGTAATCCTAAATATCAATCGATATCAATAGATTCGTTTAATTGTTTAATTGTTTATTTGTTTAAAAGAAAAATATTATGTTTAAGTTCTATATCTATATTCTTCTACGATGTTGTTTCAATATCAGTTAGAATAATTTCGATTTTTCTTTGTTATTGTTGTTTTCTCTGTTATTGTTTTAAGATCTCTATTGGATTGTATTTATTCTTGTTACTGTTTTTTATTTTTATATTTATTATTATTATTAATAATATATTTATTATATTTATTATTATATTTATTAAAAATGGTTCAAAAATTATTAACATGGTTAACTTTTTACTAAATTATTTTCTAAAAACAATTTTCTTTTTGCTAATAAATGAAAAGTTTTAAAATATTAACTTAAAATATTAAAAAATTTTCTTTGGTCATGAAATTGACTAAATTTTGTTGTTTAATTAAGTTTATTTTAAGTTCACAAATCCTCTTCTTTCTAATTATAGATAGATAGATATAATAATTTAATTATAAATATAATAATTTATTCAAAAATTTATATTAAAGTTTTTATAAATAATATTAAAGTCTATTTATATTAGATTTTGTAGGAATTGCAATTTTTACATCGTATGATAATTTCTCTTTAAATAAGTATAATCAAATTCTTCTTCTCACACAATGTTAAAATTATATATATTTGTCTTTTTATTTATATAATTTATTATGCATAAATAATATAATAAAAATTACAATAAAATCATTAGAAATAAAATAAACAATGATAATCATTATAGATAAGAATTTAAGCTACTGTAAAAATCAGATTCTTTATTTCGATCTTTTTTATTAATTTTTATTGCAGATCAAATTATTGCAGATCAGAATTTCATAAACCCTTAACCGTATTATTATTGTTTAAGTTTTCACGGGATATCGAAGTGTTTGTTTCTTTTACTTTATTTTGATTTATCTTTGTTTTATTTTTGTTTATTATATTTATTGCAATAAAAACATAATTTAGTATAACTGATAATATAATTATTGATAATATAATTATGAAAATGATAATATAATTATTGATAAAGTTTTATTTTTTTCTTATTTTCTCATAAGAAATTATTTTTCAATCATTTGATACATTATTTGGTCACACATTGCTTAAATTTATCTGCTTGCATCATAGAATTTATAAACCATATATTAATAATTGATTTAGAAATTGCAAATAAGAATTTATCCTAGATTAACAATTGTACAAGTAATTAGCAATAAACTTAATAGATCGAATATTTTGGTAAGATAAAATTGTTTATTTTGCAATTTTTGTTTCAATATTAAGATTTAGCAAATTATTTCATATTAATTATGTCAAAAAATTTGACTTGATTTGATTGAATCTATGAAATATTTTATGTAGATTAAATTTTTCAATTAGAAGTTATGGTTCGTTTATCAAATATGTAATTCATCAAATTTCGTTCATGTTAATTCATCATTTAATTTTATAAATCTATTTTTGATAAATTTTTATTCATCGGATTTAATAATTATATATATATTATACCATATATATGGAATTTTATAAAAGAATAGTTTTTTGGGAAAAATACATTCATGAAAAAATATGAAAGATTAAAAATGCTTTAATACTCAAAAATATGGAATACAAAATATAAAAAATAATTTCTTGATAAAAATAAATTTTGAACAGCATTAAATGACTTCAAATTATCCTGAAAGATTATATAGTATATAAATCAATGAATCAATGAATTTCAGAATATGGCTATAGATTAACCTAAATAAAATTTTTAATATAAAATATATACTATAAATAATATAAATTTAAATAAAATAATATAAACTCTTAATATATTTTTATATAAAATAAGCATCATCTTGAAAATTTCGAAGCAGAAAAATGATATATTATTATCATAAGATATCTTTCAAATAGAATAAGTTTTATTTGAAATATTTTTTATAAATAATAATGAAATTATAATATATTAAATAAATAAAATATTAAATAAATTATAGTTTGAAAAATAATTGTATACGAAATTTTAAATATATATGTGAATATATTATTTTTATACATTTGTTATATTATGAATTATTATTATAAAAAGAGAAGTAAATAAAATATTGATATTGAGTTTATATTTAAATCTTGATTTAAAAATAAAATAAGAAATTTTATTGATAGAATAAAAATTAATTACTATAACTAAGAAATTATCGACAAAATTGAAATTAATTTACAATATACTTATAAGTATTTCATCAGAAACTTAGAATATTCCATAGAATTTTTATTGTCATTTAAAAAATAAAAGAACAAAATAGTTGGTAGAAAAATCATGATTGGAAATTAAATGTCCGCAAAATTTAAAAAAATATTATGTTTATATTTTAGGACTAGCATTTATTTATAAATATAAATAATAATATTTGTAAATTTGTAAAAATGAGAGAGATTGATGAAAAAGAATGAAATCTAAGAAGATTGAATTTTTATTATAACTAATTTTAGATAATTATAAATTATTAAATTAAAAATCTTAAATTAATTATTACGTTTTATAAATAAAATTTTTATATGAATTTTATTCTGTGATATTAATAAAAAAAAATAATTAAAACACATTACGATTCAATAGTATCAAAAAAAATGTAACTAATTTTTAGTAAATAAATGAATTCAATATTTTTTTCCTAACAATGTAATTCGATATTTGCGAATAAAACATGTAAAAATATCATATTTGTAAATAAAATTTGCAAAATTATTACATTTTTAAATAAACGTACATATCTAAAACAGTTAAGAATAAAAAATATATATTTCAAACATGATATTTATGCATAAATTAAATAAATGTTCTCAACTTTGATATATTCATACTTTACAACGATTAAATACTTATATGATATCATAGCTTGACTAGTAAAATTAAATGCAATAACATATTAGTAATGGCATAGGTAAATAAATAGTTATTTACAATATTTTTTCATTTTATTTTAAAATTTAAATTCATCGATATTTTTTTCTATATTGTAATTTTTTTTATAATCCGTTTCTGATGCTTTTAAAATGTTAAGTTCTTTCTTTCACTCAGTGTTTTCTGTATATATTGAATAGCGAAAAGATACTATACCTATAGAATCTAATATTATATAATATTAAATTGTAATATAAATTCATTGAATAAAGAAAAAACAAATTATGATTTTTGTGTTAATTGAAAACAATCAAATATAGTGTTGATTCACGAAAATATGGGTAGGAAGAAAAGTATTAATGTATATGCCATTATCTGATATGTCTATTTTATCATATGTATTTTCATATTAACTGAAACTGTCTATCTATAATATAATATAATATAAATCGAAAAGTTTGACAAAAAAAAAAGAAAAATAAATAATGAATATGACTGAAACAAAATAAGACGTGATGATTTTAAAATATTGTTATAGATTTATTACATAATTACATATTAGTGTTAACAATTAATAAAATATAATCTCATAATTTATAAGAATCTTACTAATATGCCAATATAAAGATTATGTTAGTTTAATAGTATAATCAGATAAACCAAACGGAGATTTTCTGCTTGTTTTCATTTTCGTTAGCCATTGTAATTTCGATAGCGACATTTTTTTCATAAACGAACAATATCTATATTTCCTCAATTCATTTATTTTCTCTTTATTTTTCAGTGTATAATATAAAAAATATGTGGAAAAAAAAAAAGAAAAAACTATTGGTACTATTATAGGTAAAGATATATTGCTTAACAATTTAATACATATCTATAATTATTTCATATTATTACATATAGATAATCTTGATATTTTATAAATTGTATTCTATGAATTGTATTCTATGAATGTTTTGATATTTTTTTATTAAAAAAAAAATATATAGTTTTATATTATTTAATAAACTAGAGAAAAAAATTAAATAAAAAAATAAGTATAAAACATAAAACTGTATTAGAAAATTATATTTTAAGAAATAAAATATTTAATAACATGTCACAATGTTTGTAATAATTCATGTCTAATAATGAATTTTGTAATAATTTATATTTTTGTAAGCTATTTAACAGAATAACTTTTTGGAAGTCTAATAAGAGACATTACTATATTTCTAAATCTTCGTAAACACAATCACATCTTGAATTGTTATTTTATTTGCTTCCAAATAAAAAAATAGCAAGATGATAATGATTTGTTCTATTTGTTCTATTGGTTAATAATAATAATTATGAATTCATGTATAAGTTCTTTGTACATTAAAATTACATTAAAATACATTAAAATTTACTGTTATTTTTATAAAATAATATCGAAAAAAAATTTTCATATTTATTTATCTCCGAAATTTCTATAATTTTTTTTTATTTAAATTATATTTGTATTTAAACACTTCGCAATAACTATTAATAAGACGAATCTATCCTTTACATCTATATTTGAACTTAAGAATTTAAGATCGGGACATTGATCGTTTGATTTTTTAGGATTATAATAGATCAGATATGAATATTTTATGCTAAGAAGATTTATTGAATATAATATTTTGTATTCGAATATTTTACATTAACTACAATCTAAAAAATGTATTTTTGTTTTTTCAAGCAACAATATATATCAACAAGACTTAAGATATAATTTGCAAGATTTCTGCAACAGTCAATGCATTTTATTTGTTTATTTTTATCTTTATATTTGCAAATCATGGAAAGATGATTACATATCTTAGTGTTATAGGACGGCACTTTTTTGTATAATTATACTTTTGACATATTTTGCATTTAGCTATTTCTTTTTTAATGATGGTTTAATAAAGATTTTAGTGTTTTTATGTTTCGCAAATAATTAAATGTAATGTATACATAAATTTGAAGATAATGCGATATGTTTAACTATATGAAACCATTGTCTTTCATAATAATTCACAATGATCATATTTAATGATAAGGATTTACATAATATTATATACTATCATATCAATATAATAAATATTGTCAGTACAAATTTTCAATTCAAATTCTTCAAAATCATATTATCAAAAATTAATATCCAAAGAAAATATTCAATTTAAAAAATTCATGAGATATATAGTATCAATAATATTATGAATATTTTACAATAACTCTTTAAGTAATTATGAAACTTAATTCACTTAATATCTTTATATTTTTTTGGCGAGTATCATACAAAAATATGTATTCAGGATCAGATCCATGCGTGTTTATCTGTTATCTTAGTAACTTGATTATTAATTATAAACTCATATACAAAATTAAAGAATCGTAATTAGATTCCGAATGTTTATGCATGATATATCAAAATAAGCAAATATATGCAAATACAATATTTAAAAATATATATAATATATATCTATATATTTAAAAACATAAAAAAAAAACATAGAATATAAAAAAAAATTTATATATATATTATATTAAGATTGTAAAGATATATGAATTATTTTAATATTACTATTTATCATTTATTATAATCTACATATAACTATAATTTTTTATTTAATTTTAGCAATAAATTTTTTATTACTACTATTTAGCAATGATTAATTTATTATTAATTTCAGCAATGAATTATTTTATTATTTATCATTTATTATAATCTATATATAACTATTTTTTATTTAACTATTTTTATTCTATTAACTATTAACTCTTCTATTTAACTATTTTTTATTTACTATTTCAGCAATAAATTTTTGTTCAGAAAAATTAATTTATAGCCAGAAAATTTTCATTCAACAAAACATGCATATATATATTTGTTTCAATATTATTGTTCAATTTTGTTTGATTAATAATTGCTTTTCAAATCATATAACGTAATTTATCTAATTTTTTGTGCATATATTTATATTTTGTTGTTTTTTTTATTATACTCATTGGATACCAGTTGTTTAAAATTTTCATTTATATCTGTAACTAATTTAATAATATTTGTAATAATATTTAATGATAATATTTTTATCTTTAATTTTTTTAATTCTTTTCTTTAAATTGAGAATGAAATATTTAATAATTTGTTATATATTATATGTTATATAATATTTAGTATTATGTGAAACTTTCAATATTTCGTTTATTTTATAGAAGATCTAATATATAATATATTAATATATTAATTTATAATTAATATATAATTTATTAATATATTAATTTAGGATATAATATATTAATTAAAAAAATTACAATTATTTCCTCTAATATTCTATGTTATACATGTTATACATAACATATTATTAATGGATAAAATTTTAGTTTTTTCCAGTTTTTATCGTAAACGACATAGTACCGGTTATTAATTATATTTTTTCATTAAATAGCAAGCATTTTTCTTAAAAGTAAAAATATATCGCTTGAACTTATTCGGTTGATAATACATAACTAATGATATTGTCATGGTTTGGTTAGGCTATGCGTCTCATGATTAATCACAATATTTTTTGTTAATAACTCATTAAAAAAACCGTAACGAAAGTTTCTGCAAAAAAAAAAATGTTGCTTAAAATTACTTCAGGAATCTTTAATTTACGGATGTTCCAATTTTTAGAACACTCTAGTATACACTCTATTGCATACTTAACATCCACAGTCAGGAATAAATACAGTATGAGGAAGTGAATAAGATATCAATATTCGCAATACAATATTAATATGTTAAAATGATTAATGATTACTCTCAAGTTTCATTTAAAATGCTCGAAGCTCATTCTAAGATAATAATAATAATCATTATATTCAAGAATTAGTGAAGATAGCCATAAATTTTATACGAACAAAAATAATTTAAAAGATACTTAAATGAACAATAATGTATAAATATATTTATTTATTTAATATTTGTATATTTATAAAGGAATGGTTTTTTGAATCTTAATCTCAAGTATTTTAAAATAAAAATTTTAATTTAACATATAATCTTATATTGAAAATAAATAGCAATATTATAAAAAAACGAAATGCATAATTTCAAAAATACAATATAATACAAAAATTTAATACAAAATATTAATATATAAATAATATTAATATATAATATATTAATATATAAATGTAACTAAACTAAAAAAATAAAAATTTTTTTTTTTTATTTAATTTCTTGCTCTATATTTAAATAAGATATTTTTCTATATTCTATATTCTATTGTTAAATAAATTATATTAACTTTACTCTAACTATATATATGTACTATAAAAATCAAGAATGAATATAGACTAAAATATAATAAAATAATATGAAAGAAAATAAAAATGAAATAGAGTGAAATAAAGTAGTATATATTAGAATAAAATAAAATAAAAATAAATCACCACATTAAATCATTAAAATAATCACAATTCAACAATATATATATATTATAAAAAAGTTTTAAATGAAATTCAAACATTGCTCTTTTTTTATAGAATGTGTATGGTTTAATTCCAAAATATATTTGGAAAAGAATTATGAATTACATAAAAAATAAAAAAATATTTAAAAAAAAAATTATATGATATTAAGAGGAGCATATTATGTTTCTATTTGATCTTGTATAAATACGAAATATTTTGTTTATTATGTGAAAATGATATTAATAATGATATTAATTTTCAATTGAATTCTCTTTTTTTTATTTTATATTGTAGCTAGATATCTTTAAAACAGTACCAATTTGTATCTTTTACATTACTGAAATATGAAAAATAAATTCAATATGTTGCCAATATTAGTATTGTTGAAGATACACAATGCAGAAGTTGATTAATAAAAAGAATCATTTATTTTTGATTTGCTGTGACTTTATTTATGTGCTTGTATACGTATGTATATTAATTATATCACGATCTACAATTTCTTCTATATTATACATTATCGAAATTATACATAACTTTATTATATTTGAAAATTGATAATTATTTACTTCAAAGAATAGATTTCATAAAAAACTATTTATAAAAAATATCTGATAAAGTATTTATTAATTATTTATACAATTAAAAATAAGTTATAAATGAAAGAATTAATAATTTTTTTAAATTTATTTTCTAATATAAAGTTTTAATCAGCAGTCTAAATACTATATGATGATACATTAAAAAACGGAATGAGTATTTTTTGTTTTTAATAAATATAGTTTCATGTTGTTGAATTTTTACAAGTTGGAAAATTTATATTATGTATTTTATTAAACTTATATTATATTTTTTATCAAACATTATGTTCCAAATGTAAATAGAGAGAAAAAAAAACTTATACATATAATTATTTTATATTAAGGTCTTTTTATTTTTAATGTAATCATTAAGCTTCTTTATTTTTTTATATATCATTTTATATATCATATTGTCAAAAGGACAATAAATACAATAATACAATTTGTAACTATTTCTATACATAAACTACACTATATTTTCAATAATATTAGTTTTTGATAAACTTCTTTCTTCTCACTTTTCATTTCTAAAGGAACAATTTTTATTTTAAACGAAATGTTTATATAGCAGTTTTCACATTTAAAAGTTAATTAAAGAATTGTTTAGAATGATAATAAATAATTATCTATTGAATATTGGATCTTTAAATTTTATTATTAAATTTTTAGACTGATTATTGCCCATTATAAAATAGCATATTCTAATCAATATGTTATTAGAAATATTTATCGAAAAAAATTACAGGAATGATATCACGTATACGTATATGGTAATAATATATGATATTTTTTATATGGAAAAACAGAAATTTTCCAATCTTGTTATATTATATAATTATAACAATAATCTGTAATCAAAATAATATCATTAAATTCTTATTCATGATTAATTTCTTCATCAAAGTATTACGATATATTGCATGAAAATGCATCAATTGATAAAAAATTTCAAATTTTAATAAAATTTTTGACATAGATATCACTGACATGAATCTATAAATTATATTTTTAAAAATTTTTTATTAAAATTATTTAAAAAAGTTAAAAAATGTTAAAAATAATTTTTATTATTTTCTTTGTGATTCCAACTAACTTTTCTTATATTTAATAAATTAATTCTTTCAATTTCTCAAAATAATTATGGATGTTGAATCTAATTTTAGAAAAATTTTCATGTTTTAAGTGAAACATTTTTGATTATGTATTAGATTTTTGAATACCTATTTCTTATAAAAATATGCATTGAATAAACATCAATAATCTAAATAATTTTTTGCGAATAATATTTAAATCTATAATATATGTTCATAAATATTTTTTTATTACAATGGAATCTTTTTAGAAAATTCAAAAAAAAATTTTTTTTTTGAGACAAATATTTTTTTAATTAGAATGGAATATTTTTGGGAATATTTAATAGTTATATAAAAAAATTTCTGAAAATAACTTATAATAATAAATGTTTTACATCTAATGAATGTCAAATTAAAAAATTTTTAGTATTTTTAGTATATAAATTTTTTCATATTTAAGAATAATCTAATTTTCATTAAATATTTCCACGCTACTGATAGTTATGAACTACATTTAGATGTTTCTCATAAGTAAAAATGCAAAGGATTTAAAATAGAAGACGTGCAGGAAAAACATTTAGTATTCTTCTATGAATCAATCAATTATGGTAATTTTTATCAAAATATTTCTATACTTTAGAAAATAAGAATTATCGAATCTATGTTTATATAATATTTTTTCAGCGAAAATACAATACCGAATTTTGACTATTTGTTTCTTTGTTATCTTATATAGGTATATATTTAATAATATACATTTGAACTTATATTCATTATAATTTCGTAAAAAAATCATACTATTTGGTGGATTTATTCCAGTGGTAAAAGCCTTCTTTTTTACATTTTGTTCTTTTATTGTTTTATTTTGTGCTTAATTTTATTTCTTCATTTTTTTCAAATATGTTTTTATTTTAATTAATAGATAAAAAATAAAACAATTTTTTTCAAATTTTGCGTTTTTAAATGAAAAAAGAAACAATTTTTTTTAGAATTTATATCTTCATTAAAGCAAAGTCTTTTTATAACGATTTGAAGAAACTTAATATATGATTTTTTCTGTTATTTTATGTAATTTTATATAACAAATATCATCGATATTACAATAATTTAAAGAAAATTATATTTAAATCAATATTTATATGTCACGTATAATGTTTAATATACATTATGTAACATATGTTTAATATATGTAATATGAATAGTATATGTAATAATATATGTAATAATATATGTAAAATATTATATGTAATATAGTTAGAAAATAAATATATCATATCATAAATATATATGAAATAAATATATCAATATAGGAAATTATTATGAATCTTAAAAATAAAAAGAAAAACATCAATTGCAGACAACTGTTCAGATATGTAGAAATTACATTCAGTTAAATTAAATAAATAGTTCGGACAAAATAAAAAGATACATGTTAAAAATTGTATTTGTTCTTGAAGATAGCTATTTAATCTACAAAAATCTATTTCAATTTGAATTTTAGCAAAAAAGTCTGACTTTCGCCAATTATTTGGAAATAATTATTCGTGTATGTAGATTCAAGAAAGAAAGATTGGACAAAGATTTATTAATAAATTTGTCAAAATGGCAAATACAATCATTTCAGATAATGATTTATACTAAAATCATTACAAAGCCAAGCGTAACAATAAGATAATAAATTATGCTAAAATTTTAACAGTAAAGAATATGTATTGAGATTGTAACTATTGTTGCAAACTGTTAGATTTTTTCTGTAATTTCAATAATTTTAAAATATAAAATATTATAAAATGTTTTTTTCAAAAATTTTATATTTTAACTTTAACTATTATTTTACTTTACTTAACTTAACTTTTATTTTTTACTTTTTACACAATTGCAACAATTATATATTATAAAAGTACTATTAGTAATTTCAATAATTGTATATGATTCAACAATTCCCAAATGAAACTTCACACAATAATATTTAGTTAAAAAAAAATTCAATTGTAATTACGAATGTGTCTCTTAATACAATCTATTTTTCATGAATATTATTGAAATTTTTATTTTGTAATGACAATTAGTATTGGTTTGAATGAGATATTTATATGGATGGAATAATATAAACATAATGTAAACAAAATATATAAACATAATATAAATAATATAAATAATATAAATAATATGAATTAAAATTTATAAAATAAATGTATTTTAAATATTAGCTATACAATATTTGAATGAATGTTGTGCAAGGGAATTAATGTCGAATAATTCCATAATTTGGTTATAAATTTCAATAGAGAATTATTATAATATATAATAATTTTGATATAATTATAAGTTATATCAAAAATGATAAAAAAGCGAATAAAAAATAGATGTATCTTACGTGATAGTTCAAATAAAATTATCATCAATGTTATCAAAAAAAAAAAAATAATTTATATGGATTGTAAAAGTGATAATAATTGTTATTATTCCAATAATTAGTAGTGAAGAAAATAATAATCTCAATAATATTAATAATAATATTAATAGTAATGTAAATGATAATAATGAAGATTGAATAAATATATAATAGATATATAATAGATAAATATAAATATCATTTCTATCACATCTGCTTATAGATAAATAATATTAAAATAAATATGACATTCGATTTTTTAATACAAGATTTGCTTTTTCTATTATTTGATGATATAATATAATAAAATATATTTGATGATATAATATAATATAATATAATAAAAAAAATGTTAAATTAGATAAATACATGACATTCTCATTCTATCTTTTTGACTATTATTCAACGAATTGAATATTTTAGAAATTATAGAAAAAAAATTGAAAATGATTTTGATTGTGCATAGGAAATGTTCAATATGTACAAATTATATATGTGAATAATTTTTATAGTACTATTTGATTAACTTTCAATTTTTATACAAATAAAACGTATTTTTCAGGAATATTAACATTGTATAATATTTAATAAATAATAATAAATAAAATCATAAGGAATTGTAATTGAAATGAAGAAAATTTATTCTTAGAAAAAAAAATATTTAATGGAATGAAAAAATAAATGAGATTTTTCATAAAACGTTATTCACATATATCACGAAGTTTTCATAAAAATTAGAAAAACAATAAAATCAAATTTTAATTATTAAGTTAATAATTATAGATTGCAACATATTAATATTATAGAAGTAATGAAATGATCTCATTGTATTATATACTCATATTATATTATATTATATAGTATGAAAATTGATGGAAAAATTTTATTCATTTATTTGATATAGAAAATATAATATGAAAAAATTGCGGACTAGACTAGATTGCTATATAATAAATATAACATTTTTAATAATATTTATTAATAATATTTTTTACTTACAATATTAAAATGGTAATTATAAAATTATTAAATTTAAATAAAGATATATTTTTACATATACATATTTTATACATAATATAAATATATAAATATAATTCGTTAATAAAATTATATAAAAAACTATATAACGAAAGTTTTTGCAAAAGAAAATGTTGTTTAAAATTACTTTAGAAATCTTCAATTAAAATAGATGTTCTTACATTTTTAAAATATTCTAATAATACATATAATATAAAACAAATCGATATTTGGAAAAAAATAAAAAATTAAGACGCTATATCAATATTCAAAAAAATAGAGAAAAGTGAAATTTATAAATTAAAAAATAATAAATTAATTTGTGTATAGATGAATGTTTTAAATAATATCATTGTACAATGATCATCACATAAAAATATTATATATATCTTCAAAAAAATTTCTTTTTTATCCTCTTTATTATTTGAATTTAATTCATTTTTTTTATTTTAGTGCATACGCTATAGTGTTACACTATATGTATAACGTATAGTCCACAACAAAAAATAGTCTATTCACAGTCTATTACACATGCAACATAAAAATCATTAATTATTTATTACATTTGTAAAAATAATTGCAATATTCAAAAACAAGTACGATATTAATTTTATATTTTATTTCTGATAAATAACTATTTTTTTTTAAGCAATAATAGTGAATGTGTTAAGTAAATTTTTGAGTTGAATATTTTATATTTATTGCAACTACTGCAATATCTCATTAATTTTATGGTTTCTTAAGTGCACTTGTGGTCAAAATACAATATCAAAAATGATCATTAATATTTTTAGTATAAATTTTTTTAGTTTTTTTTATATTAAATCTTTTCTTAATATTTTTATTTAATTGTATGTACAATTACATTGAAAGTAAATTTTCAATGTTTTGTTTTATTGTGTTTAATATGGAAATAACGATTAGTATAATTTTATTTTTCAAAACTCAATCATTTATATAAACTTCAAGTCTCTTCGTATTCATATTCTGAGCAATGAGATTTTTGTTCATTTCTTCTATTGTTAAAATAAATTCTTTATACATATAGAAATTTTAGGATGAGTAATTCATTTTAGTGCAAGCATATATCAGATGATTTATAATCAAAATATAATAAATGATTATACAATAAAATTGAATACTTAGAATATTTGATTACAAAAGATATTATATCAAAATTGATGTTGAGTTTATTATGAATTTTTTAATAGCTAAAAATATACATATAACTGTTCATATTTTTGGAAGTTTATTGAAAATTTTATTATTATTATTTTGTTATTACAAAATTTTTATATGATTTACTTAAAAAAAAATCAGAATTTAAATTTATTCAAAATGATTTGAAATATTAAAATCAAAGTACCAATTTTAGTCATTTATAAAATATTTATAAATAATATATATTTGTGATCCGAATTACATTATAGTATCAGTTCAATGGATTTAGATGCTATTCTTTTCCAACATAAAAATGATTTAAAGTTTCATTTATTAATATATTGTTTTAAACATTAGAAATAAATATCATAACTTTAAACTAAAAATTTATAATATTTATAATGATTAATATTGTATAAATATTGAATTGATTTCATATTTACTTACAGTTAAGTTTTTAAAAGAATTATTGAATGTAAATCTTTGAAGATTAAATAAAAAAGATATAAATCTGAGAATTATCAGATGTGTATTATAATAACAATAATTATGTATGGAAACATCGAAGTGATATGTGAATGAAGCATATGAGCTTAAATCTATGTGTGATTAATATTGTCGTCATTGAAAATAATCCTTTTAAGATATATATTTATCATTATCGGAAAATCAAGAAATTAAAAAATTATAAAAATAATTTGAAAAACAGAAATATGTTTGAGATACGTAATGCTTTAATATATATATATATATATTAAATATTTAAAATATATTCTTTTTTTATCTATAATATTGATAAGTTCTCTAAATAGTATTTATGAACATTATCGTTCACAACTTTGCACATTTTTTTTTGTAAACCTATTGATCAATGTAAAAAAAATATATATATATTTTTATAATAATATTTATATAATATTATTTATAATAATGTTTTTATTTAATGTTATTATTTTTAATTATTATTTATTATCATAGTGTTATTATTTATAAAAATTTCTCAAGTTATATACTATCAAAATAATTTCTATTAAAAAAATGATTAATTTAAATTAATTTTTTCATATTTGTTTTAAGCTAAAGCTTGTTATTTTAAATGAATTTAATATATTTTAGTAATATTTTAAGGATTCAAAAAATTTTAAAAATTTCTTAAATGATGTATAATATTTATTAATTAAATTGTTATTGGTTTATCGCAAAAAAGTGATAAAATTAAATTATAAAAGGTTATTATATCTATAATTACCTGTAATAAAGAATAATAATATTAATTAACAAAATTATTATCTGATGTCAAATATCTATTCAATAATATAAAACAACTGATGAAATTTTTTTTAAATTGTTATTTGATTTGAAAAATTATCTGATCAAAGAATACATCGAAGAATATTATTGAAAGATTAATAGGAATTTGAAAACTAATAGAGATTAAGTGAATATATTAATAATGTAATGTAATGTATTATAATGAAATTTAAATATAAATGTGAAAAAAAAAAACAAAAAAAAAAAAAGAAAACATTATAATAAGGTATATTTTTTCATCATTAAGTTTATTTCAATATCTATAGTGTATATATGTATATTATATTTTATGTATATTCAAGATTACACTAATATCAAAATTGATCTATAAGATACAAAGTTAATACTAATTGTATAATAGCTAATAGAGTGTCAGGAAAAAAGACATTAAGATATCAAAACATTAAGAGACACATTGAATATACAAATTTTTACAATATTCGATTAATATTAAAAAAAAAATTGAAAATTCTGAATTAATCAGATAATAGAAAAAGTATTCAATATTTATGAAAAATTATAAATGATAATGAAAAGTATTTAAAAAAGAAGATATAAATAAATAAAGATATAAATTATTTTATTTAATTTAGATAGAAATAATATAATGCACAATAATGATTGCTAATTATCGATTGATATTGACATTTTGAAAATTTGATTATTAAAGACGAAATCGAAAATCATAATGACAAACAAAATGCATGGGAATGAATGTATAGGAAAAGTTTAATGAACATTAACATTTTCCTATATTAGAAAAAGACATATTAAAATATTTATTTAATAATAATCTATAAATAGAATATTTTTTCTTTTATATGATATATTATATATATTATATTTTATATGACAAAGAAATAATAAATCTATTTGTATTTGAAACAAATAGATATGCAAAACAAAAATGAAAAAATCCAAACTAATTATAACTTGATATATAAATTGATTAATTAATTTAAAAAAATTTGTTCTTCAATTTTTTGAAAATTGTTCAAAATGCAGATATAAATTTTATAATTTTTTAATTTTAAAAATGATCAAGAATTTCGCGTTAAGAAAAATAATAAGAAAATCAATCTAATATTTTATTGTATAAAAATAAATATACAATTATTTATAAATATTATATATATATATATTTATTGATAATATTATATTATCAATATATATATTAATGATCATTTGTATTGTATATATATAGAATATTTATAAATAATTGTATATTTATATATAATATATAATATATAATATATATAATATAATATATATATATATATATATATATATATATATATATATATATATATATACTTAAACATTAACATATGCTTAATTTTATATTGCAAATTTATATTATATTATATATTAAAGTATCAAAGTAAATTAACAAATATTATGTGCATAAATTTATAATATTCTCATATAAATAATTGAATTATCGAACAAAAAAATAACAATTTATATTAAAAAAAATAAATTCTAAAATAAAATCTAAAATATAAATAATAAATATATAATAAATATAATAAATTGTTAATAAAAAATAATATTTAATATCTTAAACTAATCAAAATATATTATAGAATAAAGAAAATATTATATATAAAATATTAAAATCATTCAAAACTAATACTTAATTTTTATAAAAAATTGATATTTTAATTATTTTAAATTATAAATTTTTAAATAATTCGAATATTTTTGTGATGAAAAATGATTGTTATTAGGGAATAAATTTAATTAATTAATAATAATAATAATTAAAATAAAAAAAGAATACATTTAATAAAAGAAATAAGAATAAACTACATTATATAGATGTGGGTTGTGCCGATGTATTTATTTTACTGAGCTCACTATATCACATCGTTTTACAGCAATTCAAAAAGGAATAGCAATCACGGTCTAATGACACGTAAATATGCAAGATTTGCATATTGCATTTTTATACATATAAACTCAATTCGATGAACAATTTCTTCTTTAATTATAATTTTAAAATTATATTCCTGTCATATCTATATTTTTTTAATATTATTCTGAGATAAATTCTGAAATTTTTGTTTTGGTAATACTTCTATAAACGGATATATTAATTATGTATCAATTTTAATATATCTAATATCTATTTCATTTATTCTAAATTTATTTAGAATAAGAAAAATAATATTATGTATTTATATGTTTAGTTCTTTTACACGAATATGGATTTTTTACCAAAATAATTATATAATTAAAAATAATTATCACAATAAATCGATGTTGGCAAATTTTAAAAGCAATTAAACTCTGCAAGAATTCATTTCAACCATATTACTTTTTTTATTACCAAATACAAAACTATTAAAATTCTATCTCAATTGATATAGCAATCGTTGATTATTTACATAATAATCACAGTACAAAACTATTGTTTAAATGATAAATCCATTATCCATTATTACATCCAAGTGATGTTCTTTCTGATATTTATGTTGCCTGCAATTAAAATTGAATTTTTTGACTAAAATTGAATAATTTACCTTTTCTTTAAATATTTAAATATTTGTTTAATTCTATTTCAATGATTTCTATTTGATTTTACAAATTGACTTAATACAATGAATAGATCAGATTTCATCATTAAACATATTAATAATCATTCTTAAAAATATTAATGAATTGATAGTTTTTTTGTAAGGAAATGATTCAATATTCTTTTCATTTGTATTGTATTATAATCTTAATAAATTTAACATTGGGATCTGCAGGCAACCGGAAAATATCTATACAATTAGATTTATTTAATACTTTTTTTGGATAAATCTTTTGAAATATTTTCAGAATTCGCAATTCACTATTTCTTTCTATTCGCATTCCAACAAAATATTCAAAATATTTTACTTTGAACATTCAATTGAGATTTGAAAATGAATCATTCCTTTTAGTCTTTTTTAATGACTATTAAAATAGATTATATCATTAACATATAATATTACATAATTAAAGTTTATGAAATCATATAATACATATAGGCATCAGTTTTAAATTGTGTCATACTCACATATAAATTCATTAATTCTTTTATTTCACTGTTTTGCACTTTTTTTTATTTCGTGTAAGTTTTTTCGTAATACACAAACATATTCGAAATCAATTAGTTGTTATATATAAATAGTTTCTCTTAAATTACCATACAGAAATGCAATTTTTATGTTATATCATTTTTAGATCTATCTACAGCAGTGAAAACATCAATCTAATAATATCATATTTCACGACTGCAGAAAATGTTTCTTTATAATCTTTTTCTACATAGTCTTTCATGATGAGTTTGATTGTCTTATCAAATTGTCTTATTATTTTATATTTTCTTTTGAAAATTCAGCGATAGGAAATAATATTAACATTATTTGATTTCGGAACTAGAACTCATATTTCATTTTCTTCAAGAGATTTAAGTTCTTCATTGATTGTAGATATCCATTTATTTGAATCTTCTACTTCATAGATTATTTGTGAATCGCAAACAGCAAGGAATATTTCTATTATTTCACGATGAACGATTGATTCTTAGGGTGCTAGCATCAGTTCAATTATCATTGATACCGAATATCTTCCACAAAACAGATAAGAATTTTATTGAATCAGTCGAAGATTTTTTGTTTTCTTTAATAGCGATATCGATTTATTCTTATCGATTTCACTATTCGCTTTCATATTTGTTTTATTTATCTCATTATTAATAAACTTAGTTAACTCTGTTAATTAATTATTAATTAACTCTGTTGATTAAATTTATTAACTGATATCTAGATTTCATGTTAAAATTAACATCTCTACGAATATAATATATTTTTACAACAAATTCAATCGATTGAATAATCGATAAAGTTATTATTTATCTGAATTTATATCCCATTTGCTCCTTTAATCATAAACATGAACGTAATAGTTACTTTCGAAAATTCATACTATTATTCTGGTGTAACATTCATTAATATATTTGTTTCTGTCATAAATAAAATTTGACGTAAACTTTAATATATTCTAATCACATATTTATATCAAGAATCATGAGATTCCTGGGAAATATGAGAATTAGGAGAAATATAATTCTTTCGATATTCTTTCGCACAATATTTCTCCTATCTTTTCATAGGATATTTGTATTTTGCATATTTAACAACATTTTTATATAATATAATTAAATATAATAATATAATATAATTATTATATAGTAATATAATATGTTCTACAACAATAGATTCTTAGGATATTAACATCAGTTCAATTATTACATTTGTGCAATATTCAAAGTTATTTAGTTTAAACTCTAACAGAATATAAGAAATATATTAAATATCTTAAGAATAACACCTAAAAGAATATATCAAAAAAGTTGATTCATGAATTTTCTTAAATCCGTACATATGAAAAGATATGTATACGTATATGCTAATAATGTTTATTTGTTATTGATATAAGATGTTATGCGAGCATTAGATTAATTATAATGAACATTGCAAATTCGAAAAAAAATTTAGTATGACTTACAATTATTATACGATTATTAAATATTTTAATACGATTATTAAATATTTTACGAATTATGAATTATTTATGATTTGAAGTGATGAGCTGTAATATTTTTTTTCAAATATTTGTTAACATTTCTACAATTAGATGTAATTCCTACAAATCTAGCGTAATTAATAAATTCTAAGAAATGAAGTTTTCTTCATTTTTGTAAAAAGATTAAAAGTTTAAAAAAATAAAGAAATATTAATGTAGTGGGATTGGAATTCAAATTTTATTATTGAAATTGATCCAACAATAGAAAAATAAAATGTAGAAAAATATGAAAACTAATATATTATATTAGATGTAAAATCGTATATTTAATGGTATTAAAATATTTAAATGTATAAAGTGCGCATTGCAGAAACAACTTACTTGTATAAAAAATGTAATTATATGAAAAATTATATGAAATGAGTAATTTTGAAATTCAAACAATGAAAAAGAAAATTAATTCTATGCAGATTTATGAATTAAATATGAATGATATATGAATGATAATCATTGATATATCTTAGAAAATATTAATACATGAATGAATTAAATGAATTAATGAATTTAACAAAATATATGAATCAATATACAAATAAATCAATGCTTTAAAAGAATTATTTAAAAGAGTGCTATAATTTAAATTAAAAAAATTAAATAAAGATCTTTTACAAATTTAATAATAAAAGATATAATTATAGAGATTAGAGAAGATTATATAATAATGATATAATAAAATCGCATTTATTTTATTCTGAGGATTAAAAAGAATTATTAAAAAGTATATGATCATTAATTCTTCTATATATATTTTATTGCATATTAATAAAAAAAAATATTTTTACTAATAAAAAAAATGAATAATATATATAATTAAAACAAGAAAATATTGAAACTATTTTATAAAAACGATTCATATAATTTGTAATTTATTGATTATATAAAAATACACATTATTATGATAAATCAGTTAATATTCTCTATCAAACAATTTTTTTAAAAATTGAAATAAACAAAAAAGTTAAAAAATATGTACCATTGGAATTTGTGTCAACAATACAAAACACATGGTTTAAAGTAATATAATTCTATGTTAAATATTTCTGAATTATATATGATTTGATTAAATTAAAGATGTTATTAAGAAATGTATCGATTATATATTACCGATGACGCCTTAATTTTGTTTCAAATTAATTAAATTAATGATACAGTGTTCGCGCCTGAAATAATAATATTATAATGATGATGGTGGACGTAATAGCTGAATGTTTTTAGAATGCTTTTCAACAAATATCGAAACAAATGATGTATTTCTTAAAGATGAATGGACTGTATTATTGATTATATACAATATGCGTATCTATAAGAGAATTGGATCTCTCACAATTTTATATATAGCTAAACGTGTCCTTTGTTAGAATACAATATATTCACAAACTATTTAATTGTTGTATTCGGCGGTCAGATGTGATCCGATCAGATGATTACGATGTGATCACCATGAGATTCTCGTCATCAGTAAAGTTTGTATTTTTAGAAAATTCTTTTTCAGTTAAAATCGGAGGATCACAATTTTTCGCCCACAATCTATAATATCGCAATCAATTATCATCCAACCCGCGACATTCCCAAGTTAGAAAAAAATTTCTAGCGTGGTATAGTGATCTCTACATAAAGATCTCAAGAACAATTAAAAACAGTACATATCTCTTTTACAATTTTCCTCGAATTAAAATGATGCTAGTTGCGAGTCAACCATTTCTGGAATATGTTTCCACTAGGATAGATCCAGCCAGATATGAGTTATATCAAAATATACAATTACAAGAGTCGAATAAATTCTTAAAAACGATAGATTTCCCAGCTAATTATTCCTTATTCAGGCCCAAGAAAGTGTCTGCGTGCGATAATAATAGAAAGAAATTTCTATAATATAATAAACTGTTTATAAATTTTACAAGCAACAAGTGCTCGCGAACACAAAGTTTTATTAAAATATTTGCAATTAATTAATATAAAGAATTTTTTTACTATTTTGTTACTATTTATTGATGATGGATATCTTGCTTTTAGTCGTTTTGATTTTGATTTTCGGAATTTTTTCGCTTTGTTTCACTATCAAAATATTATTATTTAATAAATTAATATTTTTTGAAATAATTAATGGACACATTCATGTATGATCTTGTATTTCAAAATCTTTTTTCGAATAAAGACTTCAATTAAAAAAAATTCTTTAAAAAAAAAAGTTCGATTAAGAAAAAACTAGTTATTCTTTAAAAAAATCTAATTTAAAATATATTTTCGATTATTGAACGTAAAAAAAATAAATTTTAAATTATAAACATTTATTATTATTAATTTTTTAAAAATCTTTTTTAAAAACTAACTAAACTACTAAAAAATTTTTAACTCAAAAATAATCTTATTATATTATGAATTTTACGAATTCTATTGAATAATTTTTGAATGCAGTGATAAAAACAACAATAAAAATATATATACAATATTTGTCTATAGTAAATCATCTTAAATGTAGATTCTAAAAGAATAATCATAATTAATTTCTATATATAATGATAATGTTTGCTTATATGCATATATATATATATATACTATATTCTAGTAAGAATATGATTGTTTATGATTGTTTTATGATTGTGTTCTATCTATAATGATAGATTTTACCAAGATTTGTATTCACCTATGCTGTTTTTATTATCACTATGGATAATATGATCTATAGATTGCAATTTATAGATTTCATGGATTGTTGCAATATGAATGGCATATTGTTTTAATTAAGTTTTAATTATAGTATATGGAAGATTGTTCTTTTGTTATTATTGTTATATTATTTGTTATATATTCATAACAATATCATATAAAAATCAAATTTTTATATATCGCAAGTTTTTATAAAATATGATTTCTTTCAGGAAAATAGCATTTTATATCCTTCTAAGAACAATTAAACCGAAATGTGGCTGAATATAAAAAGTAATGATAGATTTCGAATACATTGGATTTTACGATTTTTGATTTGTATGGATAAGAAACTTGTTAAGAATCTTAAAAAAGTACATCAAAAAAATTGATATTTGTGAATTTTCCTGAATCGTTAAGATGTATGAATGAATATGTTCCAATACAACATTTGTCATCCAAACATTTGTTTACTATTAGTATAATCGAAAAAATATTAGCATTGGTTATATTTATATATTATATATATAAGCATCAGAAACAATTATATGTTATAAATTTTAAAAAAAGAAATTTGAAAAATTTGATTCAAAATTAATGAAAACGGACTTTCAATGGACAAAATATATACGAACACAGGTGAGTAATTTACGACTAATAAATTGATTGACAAATTTAACTAATCAAGATTCGTATAAATATAGTAAGTAGTAAGTACCACTGATAAAATTTTGAAAATGTCGATGAATGAAAATTTCCAGTGCATGTAGATATCTTGAGCGTCGAATTCATTGGTGTGATTCACAAGCACATTTATAATTTATTTTTATCTATTTTTATTTTCATTGTCAAAGAAAATTAAGTCAATGATAAGCCGTAACGAATTTTTCATATCATTTCTCATATTTCAACATCGAGAGATTTGAAATTTGCATTGTTTGAAATTTGTATTGAAAGTAACTGCCTATATTTTGAAGTTGCTGGCAATTACTATAAAGTTGAAAATTAAATACAAGAATATTAATAAGAATATTAAACCAATATGAGTATATTATTCGAATTATTTCAGATAATTATCGATAGATGCAGTGAATATATTGAGGAATTGATAAATAACTTCATTATTTATATATAATATTTATATATATTATTAAGGACAAGACTTGTGAAATGATCAAATAACTTAATTTATATTTCCAACAGTTCAAATACCGTTAATAGCCTGACAATAATTTATGAGCGGATATAGTTTTCCTAACGTTTTCCAGATCTTTAATTTAAATAAAGGTATCATAGCAACGGCCATCTCACAAGCCACGTTTGGACGCCATGCGATGAACCATCGTGGAAGCGAATGCGAAGATTCTGACCCCCACGCGCTGCAATGCGATCCCGCGACAGCCCATTCTTCAAGGCTGTCCTTTAGCGCGACTGGTTCCTCCAATCCTTTCTTTGTGTGCATTTTTCCCGAAAAGCAAGAATTAAAGAAACCAAGAAACCAAAGCTCGCAACAGTCTTGCAATAGAATTGATATAGAAATAGAAATCAGATAGAATTCGACGATGACACAATACACATTAAAATACAGTTAGAATCATAACAGTTAGCTGCAAAGAATCAAAATATCACTATTTTTCACTCAGAACTCATAATATAAACGAATATACAGTCCTACGGTAGTAGATGATCTTTCGAGCAGTAATATCAGTTTAAGCACCTTATTTGTGTAATATTCAAAGTTTAAAATCATTTCAGGAACCTCTTAATTAATGAGATATTTTTTAAATCCATTTACTCATATTTATAATAGATCATTTAAGGAATATCGTAATATCATGTATCGAATATCGTAAAAGGAATAATATTGTAAATTTTCATCTAATATATTAACAGTAACAATGAATCATATATTCAAAAATTATATTTATCCATTATATATTATGATCTTTGAGTCATATCACAGTGCTAGGAATGACTTTATCTGGTTAATTTTATATGAACATGCAAATTTATCTATTAATCATTTATGACATCAGTTTTAGTCATTCCAGAGCTCTTTTAAAGTACGCTGATAACGCAATCTCTTTTTTGTACACTATTCAATGAATAAGCAAAGGAAAGCTAATATTTTTTCGATTTGTGGCATGTTATGCTTTATTGCTTTAAAAAATATGATAATGCAAATAATATTGCAGACGAGATTTATATTGTTTACGGAAAAGGTACTACAACGATCTAGGTGTTACTACGATCATTCGCAATTAGTTTAAGAGATTTAGAACTGGCAATTTTGACTTGAAAGTTGAAGATTGTAGCGACCGCTCAGCAATAACGAATACGGACTTTATCAAGGCCATATTTGTTGAAATTCGCGATATAATGTGCAAAAGATAATAGACTAATATTTCCAGGAAAACGATAGATAATCATTTAATTAAGATAAGATATGTCAATCGATATGAAGTTGAGTTCTATAATTATTGATTTTATGAATCGCGTCTCTACATGTGATTTTCTTTTCCAACAACATAAAAGAGATCCTTTTTTAAAGAGACTTGTCACTGGAGATGAGATTTGGATTTTGTATTAAAATATGCATCGAAAACGCATATGTTTTAAAGACAATAGATCTTCAACTGTCGCAAAGCTTAGACTTCATCCGAAGAAAATTCTATTATCTATTTAATGGGATTGGAAAAATGTAATTTACTATAAGCTCGTTTCTCAAGGTGAAACCATCAATTTTGGAAAATACTACAATCAGTTAGATAAATTAAAAGATGCCATAACAGAAAAACGGTCAAAATTGTCGAGACCACGACAATATAAAACTGCATGTTGCATTAATTGTAAGAGAAAAGATGTTTGATTGATATTCTATCGCATCTTCTGTACTCTTAGATTTTGCTCTATCCTATTACTTGTTCCTGTTATTAAAAAAATTCTCTCCATGATAAACGATTCCAATCCGTAAGCGAAATAAAAAGGCACTTCAAACAATATTTTGTAAATAAACTCCAACAATTTTGGAAAAAGGGAATAATAAAGCTTCCTGAGAGATGAAAGAAAATAGTGATAGATATACAGATAGAGCAAAATTTCATATATGACGTAATAAATTAACCTTAAACAACAAATATTATGTATTCATTTCGTATCAAAAAGAGAAAGAAATTTATGAGACACTCTAATAGAATTATGTAAAGAAGTTAAAAATATAATTCGAACGAAATATGCGACTAAAATTAACAATTTATATTATCAATACCATCAATACCATTTTCTATAGATATTACATATATTAGATATTACATATAGATAAACAAAACAATATTGCAGAGAATTATAGAATTTATGGAAGGATTTAGATCACTCACCTGTGTAATTCTCACATATTGTACAAAGGAGCTAGAGTGCATCATGTTTTTAACAGCTATCGTGTATATATCAATGACATGAATAAAGAACATTACTATATATATTACAATAACAAAAATAAATATTATAAAGACTTTTTTCGCAAGACGATAAAACTTTTCTAGATTATCGTGTCAACTTACTACATTAAAAATTTACGCTTGAAAAAAGTCTGAAAATTTTTTTCAAATATCGAGACCGCTGACATGAACAGTATAAAAAATAAAATCCGCATTGATGATTTCTCAATACATTATCATTTTTTTATATCTATTAACAATTAAAATCATTCTCAACTTTAGGATTTTGCTAACTTATATTATATTAGCAAATCTGCAATTTCCGATATTTTCCGTGAATGATTCACACGATATAGGAAAGAGTTAATTTTGTAATTTAGAACGAAAATTCTTTAAATCATATGCAAAGAATAGACTATCTTCATATGATATAATTGTAAGTTTTTATCTATCATAATGAAGAGATTAATCACTTATGATCGTCAAACTTATGCATTTTTTTGTTAAAGAGCCATAAAAAAATATGTGTAAATGTGCACAAGAAATATAAAATATGCAATAATTAAAATGATGCCTCTTACATTTACAAAATCTAATTTGCATCAATAAATTTGAAATAATATGAAAGCTAAATTATAAATATGCTTAGGAACAAATCTATTTATATACATAGGAAAACTTTAAAATATGATATTAAATATGATGCGTTGCAAGTTAGAATATTGCTCCTATAAATTAAATTAGAATGGATGTATTACGATCAATGGATTTTCTGCAGACTAATCGAGGTAGAAATAGTAGTTTAACTAGAAATAGTATTCAGCAGAATATATATAACCTCTATCTTCTCTGATATTTGTTTGATATCATTAATATTTGTTGTTACATATTTAATGTGCGAAAATCCTTCGATCTTAATGAATGAAATTAATCTGAATTGAAATCATATATAAAAGATTATCTGGCCAATATTTATACTTTATACTTTAGGAAAGAAAAGAGTAATCATTACTCAATCTAAAGTTTGGATTAATCCTGGATCGGATTATTCAGATATTCATTCAATAAAGATGACATAAATATTTCAACATTATTTATAATGTGATACTTGGATTATCCTGTTTGTTTAAAATTCAATGTTGAATGAATTTAAAAGATTATTTTTCAGTTCCAATATCAGCTTGGATTTCTTTTTGAAAGACATATCCGAGAAAGTAATCCCATTAATGTAATGTCCGAACTATATATAATATTGTTAATACGGAATTTAATAATACTATTATATATATATTTTTTTATTTAAAAAAGTATATCTGGCAGAAAATATGAAGCATTCTATCATCTAAATTGAATAGAACAATTTCTAATATTGACAAAAAAGACCATTTTTCTTTAGTATTAACAATAATGAAAAGGAAGTCATTTCTAAGTTTAGAAATGAAGACTTTAGATTTTATATAGTATTTCCAGAAGGATTTATTGCACGCGTTGGCAAGAGACCATAATATACTAATCTCCTTATAGATTTTTCCCATCAAAAACTCTCGAACATGAAATTAATGAACATACAAGGTGACACTGGATTAAAAAGATTAATAAACGAAATGAAATTTAGAATACTGAAAAATATAAAAAGCATATTTTATCATCTGATAAACTAGACCAATATATTAATAATCTTTTTTTTGAAATATATTAATAATCTTTTTAAATTTAAAAGAAAGATTAAAAGTATATAAATCTTCTTGGAAAGAATATTGAATACTTCTAGTTAAATTGATTGGAAAAACAAGAAAAACAATTTCTCACCAAAAAATTTAATTTAATTATTCTAATATTATATATATTATATATATAATATTAATATATATTATAAAAAATTATTCAGAAATTATAAATGATAAAAGCATATAGATAGAATTAATGAGAAAGAAAAGAAAAGATAATAAATGTTCCGAGATATTTCTTGAAATATTCTGTGGTGCAGTTCTTTTTAGAATGTTCTTAAAATAAAAAAAGATAATAAATAAGATTCTGATTCAGACAATCTAAACAACTCTAGTAAGCGACAACGATATCTCAATATCTAATAAAAAAAAATAATATCTTTTGTATAAATCGTAAAGTACATAAATCTCAAAAAAGAAAATAATATAAATTTTATAAAAAAACTATTTCAAAATATGCTGAAATAATGAAAAAAAATAATTGAGATCCTTTAATAAGAAAAACAAGAAGAGGAAAATTATTGTATTACAAAATTATATCATTTCATCGTATAATGAATCTTCTAGAATATCAGGTAATGATAAGAATAGGGCAAGATGCCAGAAAAGAAAGAAAAAGAAGATGATTTCTAATACAATATTATCAGACAAAAGTTCGATTAAAAAAATCCAAACTATCTAAATTAATGATAAATTAAATTTATATTATTAATTATAATATTATTAATTAAATATATATCAAAAAATAACTAGATGTTTTTAATAGAGATATCAAAGAAATATTATTATTTTATCTTTTATAAATAGATAATGGATAAAATATGAAGTAATGAAGTACAGAATATCCAAAGTATGAAAATCGAACATATCTTTTTTGAATTAAATAAATTTGAGAAATGACTATTATGGCACAAAATAATTAGAAATAATCTCTAATCACCTCTGTTGAATTCTAAAATCCAAAATAATTCTGGACAATTAGAAATATTGATCCAATTATAAAGAAACCGGGATTAATAAAAAAAATTTATATAAATTTTAAAATAATTTAAAAATAATTTATATAAATTAAGATAAATATGCAAAGTACATTAAGGTACAGTAAAAATGACACTGATTAAAATATAATATACAATAATATTAAAAATATTAAAAATGATGTCATCTCAAAAAATATGTTAGAGTTAATCTTAAAATATTCTCTAATATTATTAATAATAATTATTTATTATTAATATTATCGATGTTAAAGTTATTACGATGCACTTAGTCCTAGTGATGTCGTCTCAAAAAATATGTTAGAGTTAATTTTAAAATATTCTCTAATATTAGTAATAATAATTATTTATTATTAATATTATCGATGTTAAAGTTATTATGACGCACTTAGTCCTAGTTGTAAAATTAAGAAAAGAAATATAGTTTCTTCGAACAATATATATAAAATTAGAATAAGAAATGTAAATATTATATTTACATGCTGCAAAACAGTATTGTTTGTTGAAAAAATATCTCGTGGGCAATATAAGGTTAGGAAAGATTCTTTCTATCTCCATTTAATTTATTGATGTTAAAATCAAATGTTAAAATTTTAAATAATCATGAATAAAGAGATTTTCTTATATAAATAAAATATAATTTTAATTAGATATTCAATTATGAAATAATCTCGTTATTTGTCTTTCTCTGTCATATAATCAGATTAATATATTATATGTATTACATATACCTACATTAACAAAAGCAGAAACAGAAATGTGTGTGAAAATAAATTTCCATTATGATCAATCAGATCCGCATTTTTTCCTCAGAATTTTTTTCCAACAATAATCGCGTCTTTTTATCTCATATGTAAAGAGAGAGAATAAAGGCGGCAAGAACGAAAATATAAATTTAACTATCTTATAATTAATTTATCTTATAAATTAAATTATTTAATTAAACTCTTTTTAATTATTTAAGTTATAATGCATCGTGAAAATTTGTTATTACAAAAAACTTTTGAAGGCCAATAAAGTAATTGTTTCTATACTCATGATTCTGTAATTTAACAGAATTACATAACGAGCAAATAACGAGCTTCAATAACTTAGACCGCATCTATAGTATCTCTATGTTACTATGGATTTAATGAGTAGGATCATTATTAATAATTATTGTTTCATTGCAGCTTTATTTTTATACGTGAAAGATTTCGAAAAAGAAATAAATAAGAGCATATTTCTAAAAGAATTCGTTATATTTGACGATTTTAATCTTTAAATCCTTAATTTAGAGAGGTATTAAAATATCTGAAGAAAATACCATTCTTTAAGAAATATGCATAAAAAAAAATTTGACTCCAGAATAATTTTCAGAAAAATTTATAAATATTATATGATATTATAAATTATATATAGATATTGTACGCTGAGAAATACATTGATAAAGAGTACATATTATTCATAAATTGTACTATTTTTGATTATTTGTATGTTTAATATAAGATTTTCAGATGAGAAAAAAGATTAAAATAATGATAAATATCCATATTAGGAATTTCGATGAAAAAGAAATTTTAAATACATATAACAATTTGTAAATCTCTTTAAAATAGTGATTTAAAAATCTATCTGAAAATATTGACAATTATTTTGATTTATTATTTATGCAATTTTTTCTTTAAAAAAATACAACACTTTAAAGAATAGAATATCAGGCTATTGATGAAATATTGTAGATTGAAAGAAAAATTTTTAAAATAAGAAAAAAAACAATCAAGCTCAAAAAAATATTGTTAAAATTCTCTTCTTACATAAATTTAAGATAATATGTATTATTCAAAGATATGCACCATGTTTAAAAATGACCAGCTAAGGAATAATTATTGTCAATTTTTAAATAAATTAATAATTTCTAATAAATCATCTTTTTTGTTAATTATATAAATATTTAATTTTCCAATCTATAGATTTGATTTGCTAACATATTTCTTCGAAGAGAATTTTATTTTTTTTCAAAAAGATTTATTCTTATTGCAACAGCGAAAATAAACGGTTCTAACATTCCAAATAATAACATGCAACAAAATTTATATTAAAACTATATATTTAAAACTTAAATTTCCTGAAACAAGTTCAACTTTATTATTAATATTCTTAATATTCTTAAGATTCTTAATATTCTAGCGGACTTAATGTGAAATTTTAGCACAAATTCACAACATTGATAAAAATCTTTACAAAAATTTACAACTTTTTTAATTATATCTTAATCATATTAAAAAAAAAACATTTATAATATTTAGGTGCTATCAGTTTACAGATCCAGTTTACAGATATGTGATAATAAATGATAAAATATTTGTATAAAATAATTACATATATAAAAAATAATATTAATTGAATTTGTGTTAAATCAAAATGAGCATGATCTAAAAACAGAAAATATATAACTCAAGAAATTGCTTTTAAAGATAAAAATGCTTTGATTTCGCAACTTATATTCTATCATTTAACTAGTAAAATTTAAATTGAAATTTTAGAATGAAACATATTTTATTGACATTGTTTTGTAAAATCTGGATATATTTTCCAACGAGATAATAAATAATTGATAAACATATGTTCTGTATGAAAACAATAAATTAAAAATAAAATAATATTTTTTGATTTTATGTTTTGTTTTTAAAATTAAAATTGTTTTAAAAATATCCAATTAGACAATTCATAAATTATATACTTTTAGTCATTATTAGAATTATTGTGACTATTGAAAAAATATCGATATTTTTTATTTTCAAATGCAATTTTTTTAAAAATGAGATTTCAAATGGGAAAAATTTATTCTATATTTTTCCATAAATTTTTGCATATAATTTATAATAATTTTTTAATCTTTTAGAGACATATATAATAATATTATTATTGCGGAAATAATATTTAAATATTAAATATATTAATATTTTTATTATTTATATGCATGGATAATATTTTTATTACTTATTATATATAAAATATAAAATAAATATTTTTTTTTAAAGAATAATTGAATAATTGAATATTATCTATTTAATCAATTATCTAAACAAATTTAAGAAATAACCAATAATTTTCAGTTTCCTTTTCTTCAAAAACGAAAACCTAATCGTAAAAAAAATCTTTATTTAATCTTAAATTACTTTTTCTCAAGTTCGTCAGATATAATAGAATATTTCTATTATCATAAGTAAAATTAATCGAATTAAAAATGAACATGAACATAAACATGAACATAAAAAATGAACATAAATTAAGCATTTATTAAGGTTTTTATGGAATATTTGTCATATTTAACGATTAAAGTTACAGATTGTTCTTGATTTGTGATAGAAATAACTAACCTATGGATAATGATAATTATATTGATAATTATATTTCAAAATCCTTCAAATTCATTTAATCGTTAAATACAACGAATATTTCATAAAAATGATATGGATGAACATGGATTAATAAAAACAAAATATTTAATATCGATTACAAAATATTTTAATAATTAACAATTAAAAAAATTTAAATTTAATCTCCATAGATGGACAAAATTAAATTTTTTTTTAAAATTAAAAAAAAAGTTACTTTAATAAATTTCAATAATTTAAAGACACAAAGAAAACAACTGTTCAAAATATCGAATAATGAATTACTGTAATATTACAAAGTTGAAATTGTATCACTAGAAATGGATCAACTATAATATTTATGAATAAATATTATTCAAACATTTTAATAAATAATTATTTAAAATAACTTTTGTGAAATTTTTAAATAGTTATTTTTTGGATTATATAATGGATTAATGCTTTTTGTTAAGCTTTTAATTAATTACACATATAATACATTATAATATTATAGAAAATTAATATTATAGAAAATTTCCCTAAAATCATAAATAAAGGAATTCTATTATATAAATAAAGTACGCTAGTTTGAGATATATTTCACTGTTTCAAACTTTATTATTCTTTTCGCACAATTAGATTAGTATATGTGTCTATAAATTTATCCATGTATGTTACAAATAACTTAAAGCAAAATGTCTGAAATGCAATTTTATCATGTTTGTTTTTAAAATTAAAAATCATTTCAATGTCATGATTCAAACCTATATTTATATTTTTTCATATAATAAGATGCAATAAAAAATACATATTTTTATGTAAAAAATATCAAAGATCTTAAAAAAAAATTAAAAAAAATTACTTGATAAAAATTTCTTTTCTTTTAAATTATTTTTTTTCAAAACTATTAATAAAATAAAACTATTAGTATTTTAATAATGTTAAATTAAATTAGCATTTTGATATAATAAAATACAAATTTTTTTATATCAAAAAACGAAATATATTTAAATGATCTGGAATATCTTATATATAGATTACGTAGTTTTATTATGGATTACATTTATAATATAATATATATATATATATATATATATATATATATTATTTATTTGTATTATATTTTCGTTTTTATTTGTAGTATATATTTGTTAATTCCATTTTTGTTTTTTTATAATATACATATTTTATTTTATTTTTAAAAAAATTTATAGTTTATATTACTTTTGTTCATTATTGATTTACGATAACAATAGCGATTTTTATATGCATGGATAATATTAACAAATAATTTTTGGCATCATGTAATGATAATTTCAAATATGATGAAAAAATCAATGTACTTTTGTATCTAAAAGAATTGAAAAAAATTAAGAAATTAAAAAAGACATATTATGACTAGAGATTATACAAAGATTATTATGTAAAGAAAAATTATTAATATCAAGATTTAGTATTCCAATTTATATCTCTCAGAAAGGAAAAAAATATTCTTCTATAATTGATCAAATCCTTTTAGAATTAATAATATATTAAATAAATATCTATCAAATTATTCTACTTGACTTACAAATTCGAACGAATAAATAAAATATATAAATAGCTAAAGTAAACTAAAAATTTTTTTAAAAAATAATATTGTTAACTAAGATAATATTCCTGTTTCAAAATCAAACAAGAAAACAAATCTATATATTACTATTCATTTCGCAATAGCAGAAAATTTTAAAACAGCAGAATATACAAAATAAAATATACAATATAGAAATTTTATATAATAAATTTTTTATATTTCAAGAAAATTAATATTTTATTGACAAACTCTAGTAAAAATAGTAACAATATAATAAAATATAATAAAAAATTAAAATTTTTTTTAAAATATATAAATTTTAATAAATTATTTTTTTATTATTAGATTAAAATAAATAAATTTTAATAAATTACATTAAATAAATTACTTTTTTATTATTAGATTAATTTTTTATTTCTTAAAGTCGAAGAAAGATAATAAATATTAGACGATTTTTCATTCTTATATTGAATGAATGAATTATTTTTATATCTTCTTGTAAATTTCGTAAAATATAATATACGTTCTTTTACTATATATATATATTAACTTCTTATATATATATTAACTATATATAACAGACTATATCCGAATAAAACAAAATCAATTTTATATTTTATATTTTCATGAAAAATTAGTCATTGTTTATTAAATACATACGAATAAAAAAGAAAAAAGAAATATATCATTTATTTTTTAGTTTTAAATTAACTTTAAAAAACTATAAAAAATATTTTCTATCCAGAATTAAACGAATATCTAATGCATGAGATATAAGAAAATATTAAAAATACTATAAGGATCTTTGAAATAATGAAATTAATTGAATTATTACAAAAAGAAACGTAAAGGTTCTTCAATAAATAAATAAAATAAATAAATTCTCTCTCCGCTCCTCCGTAATTTTTGTTTTGAAAAAGATAAAAAAGATTACTGCTCGTTGACAATTATAAAAAAAAAAAATAATAATAATATTAATATATTGTAAGTTTCAATTTAATTACATAGAACAATATTACATAGAAAACATGGCATATTCTATATATGCATCTAAATTTGAAATTCGTTTTGTGGATTTTTATAAATAAAGCATTATTCTTTACATGCAATTCATAAGAATGTAATTTCTATAGTTTTGTTTCAAAGACAAAAAAATTATTCAAACTATATCAGAACAAGAATTAATTGTCACATAATACAATATGGCATTGGCTTCGAAAAATTGACTAAAAATCTTTTTAAAAATTTATTCTTAAATAGTATGGCATATAATTAAGCATATAATTATAAATCATTATATTTTTTTTTGCCATTCAATTAGAAAAATGTATATTTAAACTTATATATATAAAAATAAAAATAAAAAATCATTCAAGTATATTTTTATAATTATTATAAAATGAATGTTTATGGTATATTTTACTTTCACTTTGCATCGAAATAAATACATCGCAATTTCAAATACAACAAATATATAATCGCATAAAAAAATATTGACACATTCTTAAAACATGATACCTTTTTAAAATTGAATATAATGATTTGAATTTTTTTGAAAAGTTAGACGAATTATTTTAGAAAATGATAAAATGTAAAATAATTTTGAAAAAATTATAATTTATCGGAATCGCAAAGAAAATAATGAAAAAAAATTTTTTTCAATTTTTTCTTAATCTGATGAAAATTTAAGTACTATATTATGTTCTTCAGTTAAAATTGATTCATAAAAAAATAAGCAAATATGGAAAGATGTAAAAATCTTCAGATATTAGACTAAAGTCATAAAAATCTACAATTTTTACTTTAATTGTACATTTGTAACTCATAAACATTAATTGATTTCAATAAAGTTTTCGAATTAAGTATATATTGATATTTATAACAATGTGGGACATCTTTGGAGATTGGATTTTAGATATCAAAACGATAAAAAAAATTCATATACACATATGTCCGATAAGTCTTAATTAACGAGTTATAAGCATTTTAATATTAGATAAAGCGAGATGAGAAAGAACGAGAATGTTCAGCACGATAATACCGTATTGCAATGTCGCTTTTATAGCGGAGCCCTTCAAAGAAAATAAATATATTGATATTTTTTTTATATACAATTGATTATTTCATATAAATTTCAATATAAGATAATATACAATGTACAAAATAAATATCGTATAATGTAATTATGCAATTATATCATTTAAAAAAATTCTTTAATTATGTAAATTAAAATCTAATAATTATTTAACAAAAATTATTTAACAAATTATTTAACAAAACTTAAAACTTATCTCAAACAAATTCCACAATATTTGGAGTTATATGATGATTATACAATAATTTTTTTAAAATCGTAGATGAATCATTGTATTTCATTCAATCTGTCGTACTTATCAAAATCCAAAAAGTAAATCAAAACATTTCTATAAAATTTCGAATTAGAAAGATTCAATGCATGTGTTCTTCTATACACAATTGTTTTTTAAATTATTTCACATGTACAAGAAAGTCCGAAATACTAATGATATTTGAATCAATTTGAATTTCAAATTATTAAATTATTTAATCAAATCACTGATAAATATTTATCTTTATTTCTTACACTAAATATTTTTCATTTTTATGCAGAGAGAAATAATAATCAATTTGATATTATTTATAATATGAATCAATATTACATATCCATTACATTAATATTACATATCCATAAAAATGCATACATATCGCAATTGCATTTTTTTATATATGCTTGAATGAATATTATAAATTTATCAATTTTTTTTCAATTGATATTTCAATAAGTCTATAAATTTCAAATTGATTCAAATTTGATGAAAAAATATCACTAGTGATTTTCTTATAAATATAGGATAAGCAAGTTCATGTGTAAAAAAATATATTCAACTTTTCTAATCTGAAATCTTATGAGAGTATGTTTTAATTTACTCCTATAAATTTCGGTAAGTAAGCAGATTGAATACATCATACAATTATGTATGATTTAAATAATATATTTATACCATAAAATAATTTATCTATGAATTTATATAAAATGGTGTATTGTTAATTTTCTGTTATATTAATTTACTAAAATTTATCCAATTTTTGTTAAACAAGAATTTACATAATAATATTACATTATATTACATTATACTGAAAGTCATTTGAAATAATCAATATTATATAAAAAAGTATCAATATATTTACTTTCATTGAGGAGCTCCATTATGCAAACAATATTGCAATACGATACCGCGCATCCAGCTCTAATGTAAAAAATAAAAATAACTAATCCATTCTTGTTTTATCTAATATAAACTTAAAATGCTTATAACTCATTACTTAAGCCTTATCGAATATATGTGTACATGAACTTTTATTGTTTTGATGTCTAGAATCCACCTTCCAAAAGCGTCCCACATTTTTATAAACACCCTAGAGATCCAGTTCTCCCGTTATAATCGAATCTGGTTTTGCCCAAGATAAAGGATTTACAGGAGAAATTACAAGCAAAAACCAATATTTGACATCAGTGCAATGATTTTTAATATTATAAAAGAAGTCGAGATCGTGGTTTTTCGTGAGCAAAACATCTCTAGGAGTCATGCATGCGTCTCCAAATGGCAGCTCTCACTTGAAACGACGACAATCTCAACTGCAATAAAGGATAGCAACATGAATCCTATTAATTCGAAGAAAGCTTGGACTGGCGCGGCTTCATCTTTAAAGGCTGGAACTGTACCATGGGCGAGCAGAACGAAAACTAAGAACGAAAGAGAAGTCCGCATTGGAAGAACACCTCGATATCGATTATGGCTGATCCTAGCAACAGGATATATCGTATGTTCAAGCTTTCTTGCCAGATCCAAAATAAAGAACGAAAATCAAAATGGAAAAGATCTATCTGTTGTACTCCATAATGGGCAACAACGGATATTATTCTTGAGATTTCTGGAATCAGATGAATGTTTTAGGAAGGCCCTCAAAGAGATGGAAATGAAAATTACGCCCAACAAAAAGATGGAATTTCATCTGTATGAATCTGTCACCGTCGCCAAAGTCATGGCAGTGATAAGAAACAAGAAATATTTCGAATAGACCGGAAAAATTAAATCCACCAAGAAGAAGCTGGAAACCATTTGAGATCCTCAATTTCTTCCGCTAAAACAATAGCTACTTTTGAGCGGTAGTTACTGCAACTCATGTGATCCATGCAATTGGCAATAACATGATTTCTCGCCAAGCAATAGAAACATTGGAAACAATACCTTTGGTATATCCATTCCACCTTTTCATTACTACATTACTTCATTACTAGCCTTTACGGCGGCTGTCAGAGAGCGCACTTATTAGACTTATATTAGACAGTACCAAGTTTTCTCTCTATTATCTTAATTAGTCTAATCTGAACTTCGGTGAAGTTTTCCACTTTGGTTACCGTTGATACGATGTTCGGCACGATAACAGTGTCATTTAGATCATTCAATATAGTTATCAATCATAGTTCTGTTGTTTTGATGGGCAATTCCGATCCCGGAGTCCCGTAACATGTTTCTTAAGTGACCGGCCAAGGCATCTGCTTTTGTGCCGGCCTGAAGATTTGGGATTTCTAAAATGATACTCTTTTTGAATATATCTCTTGAACTCTAATTTTAGCCACTTCGATTTTTTTTTGATTTTCTTTACAAAATGTCTTTTTGCTTTAGCTAAAATATATAGTTCCTCAATAATAAGGGATTTTCCCCTCTTTCTCGTCAAAATTCGATAGATTTTGTCGAGATTAGCGAGCTATCATTTTTGACATTTTAATCATTGATTCCCAACATGCTTGATATTGTCGCAATTGACCCATCTGCTTCTTCGAAGCACTAATTACATTGTAGCAGATGAAACGGCTCACTCCAATAACACAACTGGCTAGTTGAAACAATAAGCGGGTTTTCTTTGCATAAAAGGATTAAGTCTCGACTCCTCGCTTAGTTCTTTTACTGTCCCTGTCCCTTTTTCTTGGTTTTTCTATATTTGAATTTAAAATATTTATATCAGATCCCATCTGAACAGATCAAGCTGAACAACAAAAAGTCCATCCGAGCAGAACCGTTTTAATCCGATGGAACTCGTACATTGAAAGCAGAGGAACAGATATACAGATTGGCCTCTTGCAATCTGTGTAATTTCCAATATAATTTCCAGAGTTCTCGATTGGAAAGTGCCCTCTTCGCCGCGCGCCATAGCTTGGAACTAAGAATCTTTTCTAAAGGTTGCCATCCTTGAGATCCGACCAATTGACACAAGAATCCGTTCCTGCAAAACATGACCACAGGCTTATGATATGCTGGAACTCGGATATCTTGGATACGCTAAACCCATATTGTTGTTTTTGGGAAGAAAAGAATAATTTAAAACTTATGAAATTTTATACTTATATAACTTATTTATATTCTTTTTTTCATAAGGAAATGACAATAAAATATAAATTCTATAATAGACAAGTATAATATTATAATATAATATTATTAATATAATATTATTAATAAAATAATATTATAAAATTATATATAAAATTATAATATAATATTATTAATAAAATAATAATAGACAATAATTCTATAATAGACAATAAAGTTTGTAATATACTTACTTATAATAACAAATTCAATGATGAAATATTATACTTACAAATTCAAAATATATGAATAGTGAACTAGTTCAAAAAAATATAAATATCGAAAACTAACATTTTGATTTATTAGGTATATTTATGGATTAAAACATTTGAATGCTTATTTTACATTAGTTGCTGCTTAAATATTTAAAAAATAGCAAACAAGAAATAAAAAAGAAAAAACAGATTTAAAGCAAAGAAAAATTATATAATAAAAATAAAAAAATAATTTAAAAAAAATAGGGTTAATTATCAAAATCAGATTTTGGTTTAATTAATGAGAGGAATACAGCGCGTAAATTTTTAATAACAATGAATTATATAATAATAATATAATAATAATTTATTACAAATTTTATTACAAATTTTATTGCCTAATCATAATATTAATATAGAAAAATTTATAAAATTTTGTTATAGCACAAGAAATTTATATTTACATTTGTACATATATATAATATGCCAGTAACATTGCACAATTTATTTTATCATGCAAAAAGTATTGTTCAATTTTTTATATTTCTGATTGATCAAATATCGGAAGAAATACAAGAAGTGAAATACATAATGATTTTCATAGATTTCGAGAAAAAATATTATTTATAAAATGACAAAATTATATACAAATTTGATTCAACAATATTACTAGTAATTTCTGATCCATTAATAAATAATTTTTGACAATTACCAAAAAAGAAAAAAAATTAAATTCGTTAAATCAAGATCAGAAATTCATTAAAAAGAAATATAGATAAAGAAAAAAAATTAATATATATTGATGAAGATGATAAGAAATTATCGGATTTAAATTCAAATAAGGAATAAAATTTTTCATTGTATACATATTTTTAATGTTATAATCCATATTTAAAAAATTATAATTTTGTTTTGTTCTTTTCATTTTTGTTTAATATTTACTAATTTTTTTCTATTTTATTTTGAATTATATTATATTTTTTATTTTTCTATATATTTTTATATTTGTATTTTTTGTATATTTGTGTATTTATATATTTATATATTTTTATTATTTTTTATATATTGATTATGACGTATTTTTTTATTATTCTATATTAATAAAATGTAATGTTAATTTTTTATATATTTAGTTATATTTTTGTTATTTATATATTTTTAATGAAATGATAAATTATAATAAAAATTAAATCACCATATAAACTTAAAATTGGAAAAAAATAATTTTTTTCAGATAGTTTCTATTATTCGTCACTATGGCGAATTGTGTATCATTGAGAGAATTTAAAAAATTCTTTAAATAAAAAATGATAATCAATAATAAAAATTTTTTGTTGGAATATTTAAAAAAGGATAAGAGGCATAAGATGCTTTGTATGATAAATATATACATATATACGAAAATTTAGAATAAATTGTTGCAAACATTGAATAAGAATAATGCAGTTCATCGCTATGATTTGTTAACTTTCCAACTAACCAAATGTGGACACCGTTACATTCTATGATCGAAATAAAGATTGTTTTATACATTGAAATTAACAAATGTTTCTTTAAAACAATAAAAAAAAACAAAAAAAATATACAGAAAGTTCATATTAGAAGAATAATATAATTATATATAGTAACATGTAAGATTGTAATATTGCTGAAACATTTTTTGTTCTTTTGTTAATATATATATTACATAAAAAAATTTAGTAACTATTAAAAATAATTTTATAAAATAATTACATGTATTTTTTTCTTTCTCTTTATTTTCATTTGATATTGATCCAATGTTTAATAACAAACAAAAATATATAATACAAACTTTCTTACTTTTGAAAATTGCAACAAAAACCCACAAGAAATTATATTTATTAAAAACAAAAAATGTTTTTTATATTATAATTATTTAAATTGTTGAGTAAAATTTTACAATGAAAAATAAATTTTTAAAAAATTACTAACTATATTTATAACTTTCTTTAATTATATAAACAATTTATCTTTAATTATTAATTATTAATAATATATTATTATTTAATCTTTAATTATTAAATTTTTATTAGATAATTATTAAATTATTAGATAATACTAGTCGATATAAAAAGAATTTTTGTCTGAAGATTTGTTATATTTCTTATATTTTGTTAAACTACATAACGTAAAATCGAAAAATAGCCGAATTTTCAAGAATTGATTTCGTTCTCTTTCGGTTAATAAAAAAATTTCATAATATATTCCTACATAAGCATTACATTTTCTATCAAAATTTCATAATTTTTTGAATTTCTAATTAAGAATTTTTCCTTGTAAGTAATGATTTCGCAATCCATTATGAAATACATATATTATTGTATTAAATTTTTATCTCTATTTTTAATTTAATTTAATTATTCTTAATTTAGTGCTGCATATTGTTATTAGTATATTAGGGTGCCCCATAAATTTTTTTCGCAGCACACTAAGAATGATTTTAATTGGCTATTTTTATATAAGTACGCAGGCTTATCTATTAGCTGTTTATAGCATCAGTTTCAGAGCTCTTTTGAAGTACGTTCTGTTGGTGATACAATCTCTTGTAAAACTTTTTTCTATGCCGTTTTAGTGAATAGTTCAAAAGGACTCATTTACATGTCATGCTTCATTGCTTTAAAAAAAGATAATAACATGCAAATATAAATAATATTGCAGATGAGATTTGTACTTTATGGGAATGGTGCTACGATTCTTACGATCAATCCGCAATTGGTTTAAGAGATTTAAAGCTGGGAATTTTGACTTGTAAGATGAAGGCTGCTCAATAGCGACGGATCTTATTAAAGTCATGCTCGATGAGAATGTTAATGGATGCCATTAACATTCCCAGAACAAAGATACATAATTATCTGACCAGGATGGGATATATCAATTGATGTGAAGTTTAGATCCACACTTATTGATGGAGACTGCCTTATGAACTGCGTCTCTACATGCAATTTGCTTCTCTAGCGACATGAAAAAGATTTTTTCTTAAAGAGGCTTGTCATTGGAAATTAGATTTGTATTTTGTATCAAAATGCACTTCCAAAATGCATTAAAAATGCACTTGATTTAAGGACAAATACCTCCAACTGTTGCAAAGCCTGGACTTCACTCGAAAATTCTTTTGTCCATTTGGTGAAATTGGACAATCTATTATAAATTCCTTCCTCAAGATAAAATTAATCAACCAAATTATCATCAATTTTACGTAATATTGCAATCAGCTTGATAAATTGAAAGCTGCCATAGCAGAAAAATGGCCAAAATTGGCGAATCGACGAAACCACGATAATGCAAAACTGCATTATGTTGCATTATGTTGCATTATATGTTGCATTAACTGTAAGAGAAAAGGTGTTACAGTTTGATTGACATTTTATCGCATCTTTTGTATTCCCAGATTTTGTTCTATCCGACTATTACTTGTTCCTGTTATTAAAAAAATTCTCTCCATGATAAACGATTCCAATCCGTAAGCGAAATAAAAAGACACCTCGAGCAATATTTTGCAAATAAATCCCAACAATTTTGGAAAAAGAAAATAATAAAGCTTCCTGAGAGATGAAAGAAGGTAGAGATAGATATATATAGATAGAGCAGAACAGTTCACATATAACGTAATAAATTAACCTTAAACAATAAATATTCACATATTAATATATTCATTTCGTATCAAAAAGAGAAAGAAACTTATGGGATATTTTAATACATATATTAAAATATAAATTTAACTTAATATTTTTTAATTATTATGTACTTAGTGTTTATTTTAATTTGTTTTATTATAATTAATATTAATATTAATGTTTTATTATAATTAATATTAATAAAATGAAAATATATTTATACATGAATTTTTTATTATCAATAGTGAAAAAAATATATACAAAATTTATAAAATGCAACATTTTAAAGAATATATAAGATATTCCATGATAAATATCATTAAATCAAATTATTAAATGATAAATAATAGGATAAAAACATAATGTGACTTTTAATATAGAATGACATATTTAAAATGATACTTTGAAAGAAATTTTTGTTATCTCCATTTTTTTTAAAGTCATACTAAGATCATTTTGTATTTTGTATTTAAATAGAATTTTTATTTGGTATTATGAAAGTAAAATAGAAAAATTTAGAAAGTACAGAACAAATTTAGCTTATATTTTTATAAATGAACTTGAAGCAATTTAAAAGGACAGAAAAGATTTTAAATAAATCAGAATTGATATCTGTGTTACATAAACACAATTGTAACTTATTGTTTTAATGAATTTGATTGCAAAAATAATTGTAATATTATAAACCGTTTATGAAAATTTACGTAAATTAACGACTTTTTTCAGTCGTCTATTCATTTTATCATCAATTTGTCAATCGATTATTGTAAAGTATCAAATATTCATTAAACTATAATTAGTAAGAGAAAAATGATGATACTATTCTAATATTTCAACACTATAATGAGAATATTTATACAAAAGCAAAACTATGCGAAATATATTTAAATAGGAATGTACTATCAACAAGAACAATTGAACGAATTTCTATAGGAATTTTCCATAGGAGATAGAATTTTTCTTGCCTATAGAATTCTTATAAAAACATTCTCTGAAAAAAATAAAATAATTGTGTTAGAAATAGCAAAACCTTAGATATAGATAATAAGAGATAATGAGAACAATAGAGATTTATTGAAATATAATTCACAGTGTCTTACAATCATCATAAATTTCATCTTTATAATAATAATCTATATATAATAAAATTTATTATATAATAAATATATATATATATATATAATAAAATTTATTATATAGTTTATATAAATATATATATATAATATATATATATATAATAATAATCTATATAATAAAATTTATTATATAGTTTATATAAAGATTTACAATAACATGATTTTATTATAATTAAATATAATTGAGCTAATAAGAAAATTATTAAAAACTTGCTATTTTTTAACAACATTCTATTCTCCGATATAACAATTTTTAAAAGCGAAAACAGTATTAATCCAATGATGACTTTCTAATATTACTTGGGTTAATGCCATAACTCGAAAAGTAACTTTTTGGCATCACGTAGATTAATGCGGCAACTTGAACGACTACAATATTTATTTATATTTGACTTTTTTAGAATATCGTTTCATAAATATATTATTAAGCTCTTTATCTATAATCCTATGAAATGTAAAATAAAATATTGTCGAATGGCTAGATTTTTTTATTTCAAATTAAATTGTGATTATGAGTCGGACTTCTTTGGCGTTAATCCGAGTTTGACAGTCGTAACAAATATTATTTTTAAGTTTTTGAGTTTTGTAAGCATGGAATTAATTCAAATGAAAATAAGTTTGATTTTTCGTTATTGAATGACGAAATTATTTCTATTCATAAAGAAATTAACAATAGAGAAAGCAATGATGAAAATGGAGATGAAATAAGAGGTATAATAAGGGGAAAAATAAGAATAATGGATAGAATGAATGCGAGAATTGATGTTCAAATGAAAATATTCCAAAAGACATAGAAAATTTCAAATGTATAATATGCATAGAATCAAAAGATATACTGCAAAGAATATAATTTGTATCCAGCAAAAAATCCGCAAGTATCTTCGAATATAAATGAACTATTAAATTTTTAAAAATTTTTTTCACTAATGAACTTATTAATGAAATAGTGCATGAAATAAATAATTATACAATAAAAAAGTTAGAAAGAAAAGTACTATCATTGCATTGGAATGAATGCATATGGCGAACTTGACATATGATTATCAAAGAATTTTTGAGATTTATTGAAGTTATAATAACTATGCTTTTGGCAGATTAACAAGAATATTAGTCACGAAATAACATTAGTTATATCCCTTTTTATTCAAATATATTTATGAGAAATAGATTCAGATTTTTTGAATGCTTCATTTGAAAACAATTTCAACACAATATACAAATCCAAGAATATGTTTGCAGTTAAATTGCTTATTTTTTATAAAATTACATAAATTCAAAATTTTTAAATTATTTTATAGAGCAAATTTATATAGATGAATCCATTATTAAATTCAAAAATCGGATATCATTTATTAGCTATAATTCAAAAAACCAATCAAATGGGATTATAAGGATGTATACGATGGCAAATTCGAATACTGGCTATAATTGTGGTATTCTATTCTATTACGGATATTTACAACAGAAAAATTAATAAGACCATTTTTGGTTTTAACCAAAATTCCATCATATCTTTACAGAATGTTAGATAAAATTCCTAGCGCTCCTAGGACATCATATGTTTACAGATCGATATTACACAAGTTATATATTTTAACTGAAGAATTACGCAAATTGAAATGCCACTTAACAGGAACGATTTTAACAAATAGAAAGAACTTGCCAAATCTAATAAAAAAATTGAAATTCAACAAGAAATCCACGTAGCATATCGCAAAAATGATATTTTAATTGTAACATGGAAAATAGAAGGATTGTCATACTTTTGACAACTTGAGATAATACAGGAATAATACCTGTAAAAACGATGTTACAAAATTGTTGAAATTATTATAAAAAAACCTAATATCTTTATAAATTATATAAAATATATGGAAGATGTTGATTGAAGAGATCAGTATGCTTCAACATATTGTATATAAGGAACTCATTGAAATAATGAAAACTGTTCTTTTGGGATTTAGAAATATGCTTGATCAACTCATATATTTTACTCGTAAAATAAATCAGTAAAAAGCAGAGAAATGAATAGTCATTTATTCATTTATAAAAACTTATATATTCAATATATAAAAACTTTAGTTAAAAAAATTGATGAAATTCTTTTGAATAGGAAATTGTATGTTAATTGTTATGTTAATAGGAATTAAGAAAGATTATAAAGTTTGTTTCCAATGAAATAAGAAAGGTAAAAGACATCAAATTTTATTATAGAGATTTTATTATAATACTTTTCCTGATAAACCGAGGATATATCTTGTTAATGGCTTTATAAAATATCACACAAAACAAAAATATAGATTTTAATATTCAATAAATTTTCTTTCTTTATATCTAAAGATATATAAAGAAAGAAAGAAAGAAAGTGGACCAATAAATTGTCCGGCAAGGTTACAAGATTCATAGATTAGTTCTTCTGAAATACATAAAAAAAAAAATAGTTTATAAAATACAACAAAAATACGAGAAGAAATGATTGTATTTATAATCAATCATTCATTTCGCAACAAACTATAGCAATATTTAAGAAATGGAAGTAGATATTTTGATCAAATAAAAAACACATAAATAAACAGAAACATTAATTCTGGTCTATTTTAAAACTTTTTTGTTTTCACCACTTTAAATTGCGTCAAGATCATTTTAAAGACATACATTGAATTGTATTTTTTTTTGTTCATAATAACAAAATAAAAATATAGAATTCCATTTAAAAAACATGATACACATTTCAAAAAATGAAGATAAAAAATTTTGACAGTGTTATTCTATTTTATCATGTCATTTATCATGAGATATATATTATAATTTAAAAAATGAATGGCACATAAACTTTATGAAGAAAAAAACTTTTTTAATTATTTTAATTATTTTTAATTATTAATTTAAATTTTTTATTAGAAGTAAAATAAAATAAAAAATCTTTATTAGAAAAAATAATGAATACTTACATTGAATCATTTGTAATAAATGATTTTTAATTTTTCTCATTATTTCATTCTTTTAAATTTATTTCATTTATTTCATTCTTTATTTCATTTTTTTAAATTTATTATATATGATTTCGATTACATTGTAAAATATAATGACTTATATTACTGAGAAATATTTACTTATGAAAAATGAAATAAACAAATTGAGAAAGGAAGGATGATTGAGAAAGGATGAATAATCTTTTTAAAAATGAACATAACTACAAAGTATAATAAATCACTTTTAAATATAAATATATATAATATGTATAAAAATCTAAATATATGCAATACAATATTATATAATATATGCAATATAAAACAAAAATTTTATTACATTTATTTATTTATTATATAATTTTTATACAATACATTTTTATTACAATATAAAATGAATAAATTTTTGTACATACATATTTTTATACATACATTACTTATCAATCTCAAAAGAAAAAATTCAATCAATCAACGAATCAATCTGAAAAAAAATTGAAACTATTTTAAAGAAAGAAAATTTGAATTAAGAAAAATCAAATTTATATTACAATAATAGATAATGGACGGAATATTTTAAAAACTATATAAATATTTCCAAACATATTTTTTATAGAAATTGATAAAGCAAAAGAATAATTCAATATTAATTAGTAACTATAATAACAACAAAATGAAGATATCATACAAAAATAGAAAATATCAAATAAAAATTTGGTATATTAAAATTTTATTGCATTTGATAGACATTTGATTTTCTATAATTTTATTTTCTTTATTTATATATTTCTTATTTATTTAATTTTTATTTAATTTTTTAATTTAGAAAAAATGAAAAAATTTTAGTTCGTGTTTCGAAAGCAATTTCATTAAAATCAATTTCAAATATTAATCACACAATCGATACTGTCGTTTCTTATTTATGATTGGCATTGACCATAATGTTCTACATTAGCTTTTACATTAATATTTGTAACATTATTATTTTAATCAAATATTTAGTTATTACAAGTAAAATTATTATTATTTATAATTTTAAGGATTATTTAGTGAAAAATAAAATTGAATTAATATGTTATGTTTGTCAAATTCTTAAAATATTAAGAATATCATTTAATAAAAAATAAAAAGAATAAAAAAAAATAAAACAAAAAGTTTATTATTATTAATAATTACTTCATTTATATGGTATTACTTTTTTAAATATTTTTTACAAGAGAAAATCATAAATAAATGTTTTAACTTACTAGAATTCGATATTTGAAATATTATAAAGACTCTTAAAACATAAAAATTTTTACAAAAAATTTTTAAAGATTTTTTAAAGAAGAATGAAATGAAATTCAAAAGCTAATATCAATATTAATATTTTTGAATGAGACATCTATAAAAATGCAATTCAATTTTTGATTTTTAATTATAAATATTAATTGAATTTGAAAATAAAATTACAAAAATAAAATCGATACCGTATGAAATTTTTGGTAAAGTTAGATGATAAATCGCAGTTACATTAATTAGATAATAACGGATAATAACGGATTAAATATCAAAATATTGATATCATAAAATGTATTAAATTAAAATATTTATTAAAAATTCTAATTTTAAGTTGTACATATACTGTGAGATATATTATTTATAAATTATGAATCAAGTATTCTTATATATATTATATACAAGATATTATATACATATTCATAAAAATATGGGATACTTTTGGAACATGGATTCTAAACATCAAAACAATAATATACATTATGATTAATTAAGCTTAACGACTTATAAGCATTTTAAGTTTGTATTATATAGAATGAGACAATGAAAGAGTGAAAACGTTCAGATGAATGCACAACAATATACAGCAATATCGCTTGCATAGGAATCATAGGAGTCTCAATAAAAGTAAATACATCGTTTTTTTATACACAATTAATAATAAATTTCAAATAAATTTATAAATAATATACAATGTTCATATTATATAACTTTTTGTTTAATAAAAATGATTTACTGTCAATGAATTTCAGAACCGAATTTTTATTTAAATTCACAGATATTGTTCACTACTGAAAAGAATCTCGCGGAATGACACAGGAGCAAAAGGAGCATTGTTAAAACTATCTATTCCCACTCGAGACACCTTATTAATACTGACAATTATATATACTATATAGTAAAAAAGATATAATTTGAATATTCAAAATCGTAAAAATTATTTTCATTTATGAAATAATGTTAATTATTTAAAATTGGAAGCTAAAATATTTTCGAAATTAATTTTGATATGATACTAATATATCTATAATATGTTTAATTTATTTGTATATATTATCTTAACTAATTTTTTGGAAAGTAATTTTTCATAATAATGAAATACATATTTTAATAGCATATATATATTTTATTTAACTATATATTGATCATTGCGGTCCAATACATATTTTAAGTAGTACTATAATTTCAAACTCGTAGAATTTGAAATTGAAGAAATGAAAGGTCAAAAATTTGATCTTTGTTTGCAAAAAACTAATTCAAAATAATTTTTAACATCTTCATTTGAAGTAAATATAGTTTGAAGTAAAAATAGTTTTGCTATTTAAAAAATTCTGTAAAGATCGAAACAGATGGTAATTCAGATCTGGCAAATATGGTAGTGGGCATGGTAGTATCTCCACTTCTGACGAATCATTAAACTCACGTAAGATCTAGCATGATAGTAATGAAACGTTATATGTTTCCTATTAATTAATTCAAGTCTTTTTTGTTTGATGGAATCCTTTAATTTTTCCAATTAAATCTCCAAATTAATTGTGTAAAGTATAAAATTAATTGTCTAGTAGAAGTTCAAAAAAAAAAAAAAAACAATTTATTTGAGCAGTAAATCACAAATATCAATGAGACGGAGTAAATTTCTTTGAAAATATGTGGAATTCAAATATCGAGTTTCGAAACGAAACAAAATCGTTTCATATGATCATGAACAATCGAATTCGATAAATTCAATCTCATAACAATTTCTCGAAATGTTATTTGTCGATTTGCCTTCAATCAAAGCCTTTATTTTGTCTTCAACTGATCTTCCAGTTTCAACATTTTTGATATCAAAATTATTGGAACAAAATTTTGAAAACCAGTTTTGACATTGATGTACTGTTAATATACCTTCTCCATAGACATAACTTTTTTACATTTTTTTACAACTTTTTTACAACTTTTTTCTTGCCTGAACAACATTCTTATCTTTTCAATGATAAAAAAATAAAATATGCCGAAAATGCTCCTTTTGATCTTTGTTATCAAAAAACATGATTATATAGAATTAAATTTTTCTTAACAAATTTTTTTATAAATAAATAATGAAATGTTAATTCTCAATAATATAAAATATATAATAACAAAATGATTTAAAGTGAAATTGGCTATAAACATCCAGCTAGCGATATTCATCTAAAAAAACTACTTTCCGAACAATCTAATATATATCTCTAATAAAGATTATTTTATATAAATTTGATCTTGAAAAATAATCTTGATAATAATTTCTTGAATCGATTATATACACAAAACAATAATAGTCAGTCAAAAAAATATAGATGACTTTTAATATGTTCTCAATGTATCTTTTTATACAAGAAATATTTATACAACATAATATTTTTTCCATACCAAACAAAATATATTTGTTAGCTCCAAGCCGTTCCTGGAGTTATGAAATATAGTAATAGAAATAATTATTATGAAGTTCACTGTTGACAAGTTCAATTTACCAGACGATTAAAGACAAAGTCCATGACGTTTCACACTATTATTAAAGTTCAAAGTTCAAAGAGTTTTGAAGGTTTTTGTTGTTTTTGATAGTTCTTGCTTTTATAATTCTGCCGTTTTTGAAATTCTCGCACATTTTTAAGGGTTCTCCCCAAGATGGGTACTCTGAAGCCCCCGCTATATTCAATTCGTGAGCTTATAAATCTTCAATAAGCTACACAAATGAGTTACAATAACGCTGCAGATCAATCACTTGAGCGACATCTCGGTTCAAAGAAAATTCTCTAGAATGAGTCTGAGAGGCCATTCACAAATCCGTTGTTTTCTCAAGCTGTTCTGCACGTGTCTGCAATAATTCTTTTCAAGTAGGATGATGCTGACTGCCATTGAGACTAGCATGTTGTTTCAGATCCCAATATCAGATCCCATATCGAATTGTTTTTAAATGTACAAAGCAAATAATTATCAAATTTTTCTCTCAAAAACGGCATTGTTCTTATAGCATTATCCTAAGTCATTTGTTCCTGTTTGGACACTATCTATTTAGTGTCTGAACATGTCACCTGCCTTGAATGCGTTCAATCACATATATAATGCAAATTGACAGTTCGATAATAAATACGCGAAATCAATTCATACAATATGTTGTAAATTATAACACATAATTCTAAAACTAAATAGTTTTAGAATTAGTACATTGATTATATTAACAAATATTATAAACCTATTGAGTTAATTCTTATGTTTTTTTGTTTGTGCATTCTGAAGTAGTTACAGCATCTTTGTCTATAGGTAAAATACAGACCTTGGTCATCGATCTTTTAATTATCCCCTTAGCTGTTTTGATTGTTATTATCCTGCCGATTTTGTCCTTTCCAAAATGCAATTCCAAGATTTGTCCTAATCGTCATTGCAATGGTAGAAGATTAGTGCAGTATTATCGTCCTGGTAACCTAGTAGTACCGGTACTATAGTACTATAAGTCCGAATTTATTAGCTGACATCGCACGCTATTTGTTGCATTGTTATAGTTAGTGCAAATATTCATTTTGTCAACCCAAAATTGTCCTCCAAAATTATTGTATGCTTTTTTTAATGATCTGTCCGGTCTGTTCATTATATTTTATAAATTATATTATGTTATATTATGTAGATAATATATATGTATTTTGTAAATAAGGTGCAAGAACGACGGAGCGACCAAAAAATGACCAAGTATCAGGGAAGTTAGATCAGGGGCCATTATCATCGGGATCGGATACATTATCTTTCGGTAACTTTTTGATAGGAATCTATTTGTGGCCATTGCATGTAGTCCTGCAACAGCTATGTTGGTCTATTCCATCACAGCATTGTCATATGCAATTCTGATGGGAGAAGACGAGAATTTATATCAGCTGAGTTTTGACTCGTTGGAACATAATTCTAAATAATACATTTTAATTGCATTGTTACAATTTTATTTACGAATGAAAGATCCTTCATCGTAATGGTGATGACTTAATGCAGAAATATGCATATTACAATCATATAATCAGCTTAGCAGAATTTTTGATTCCAATCCAGCACGTTTTCCATAAGTTGAGCAAGTAACAAAACATGGTAAAGTTCCAAGCACGGTAGTTTTCCTTAATGCCACTTTCAATTTGATACACAAGAGTTATACATACCATTGCCTATTGTCATTGTAACTATAGATAAATGCAGGCATTACATATCTTTTTTAATTATAAAATTCATGTAATTCGACGATTCTGTGGTCAATTGTGGTTCGTCTAAAGATTTCAATATTACTAATTAAGTTTAATTCAATCTGAAAATTTATCCGTGAAGTATGAATATCTTGAGGAAGAGATTTTTAATTAATTTTTAATTTTTAATTGCCATAATTATTGTAATAACAATTTCGCGTGTAGAATAACTGCTTCCAATAAACCTAATGGATCAAATATTTGTGATATATCAGAGAAGATGGTACTTTTTATTATGTGAAATCTATTGAAGGGTCTTACAAAATAATATAATTTATCTTGATGCGCATTCCAAAAAAAGTCTCAATGTTTTTGCTTCCTTTTTCGATTTTAACTTTGACAACTGATCTTTTACCATAATTCAATGATTTAGTGTTATTGATAGTCCACTTTCGAAGTGCATAAAATCTGCAATACATAAAACTGTGATCCTTATTCGTTCTTATTCATCCTTAAGAGTTTGTACACGTATTAGAGAGTCTATTCCTGTTAGCAAGTCATCGACATAAAAATCTCGAATAATAACCTGATTGCTATTAGGCAAGTTATGATTTTCATCCAGTTATCGCAGAATTCAAGTCGCTAAAAAAAAGGTATCGATATAGTTCCATAAGTTACAATGTTCAATTTCTTAAGTATTTTTGTTTTGTGTGATCTCCAAAATATGCATTGGAAATGGCGGTCTTCTTTATTGATAAGTATTTATTGATGCATTTTTTCAATATTAGCCGACAAGATATAATTATGTTTACGAAACTTAACTATTATTGAAAATAAATTCTGTTGTATTGTTGGTCCATATATATTGAGCGTCATTAATAGATAGACCTAATGTGGTCTTAGCAAAATCATCAATACAATACAATGTAATTTAAAAGTAATAGTAATTTTAGTAGTACTAAATTGCTTAAATATGATTTGGCAAAAAGTATATTAATTTATGGAGTTCAGAATTCCTGATTTCAGACATATGTCATTATTTCGTATTCTACCATGAATTCTGTGTACTGTTTTCAGTTCCGGATGTTTGCTGAATTTTTATTCAAGTAAGAATTTTTTGTGTGTCTGGTTTTGAGAATCCCCTAATTTATTTATTGTTTTTTTAAATGAAATTTTTAACAAAGTGTCCGTTACTATCACGAATAGTACTCTGTACCAAATATTCTTCAGTTAAATTATTTACAAATGAATTTACTCGATATGCTATTTTCTATATCCCAAAATTTGACCTGCTTATGGAGTTGTTCATTTATCACCAATAATGAGTTGCATAATGACTGTGAATCTTGTTGTGTACTGTATAATAGAACGCTGAATCTGTAATAATCTATTCCAATTTGATTTTTTTAAAATAGAATTATTAGGATCCAATGAGAGCTTACTAATACATTAGAGATCCCAGAATAGTTCTGCGCCAATTATCATGTACATTCTATTGGATTTTATTCTATTGGATTGAAATCCAGATCTGCGAATTTTAATCTAGACGGTATTAATTTCTCGTTTAAGCGAAATGTTTTTGGTATATTTCTAATTATGTTTGATAAAATGAGACGAGAAAATATTAAGAAAACATTATATTTCGATGCTATTTTTAAATACATGCTGTATTGTATTTCGCATATGGAACCTCTAATTCTCAACATATGTATCTGACTTGGCATAAGTTAGATCAAGTTTTTTTGTCAGTTTATGGTGCTTATAAAATTTTTCAATATTTGTCAATGCGTCGTTATAGTGTATCAATAATTCGAACGTATTTCTAAACTTTATGTAAAGATTATAATTTCCGTCAAAGATCGGTAATTTTATTGTTGATAATTTTATTCTAGAATGTATGTTAAAATTATTGTTTGAGATTGTAGGTATAAGTACGGCAGACATAATCTGAACAGGAAGTTCTCGTCATTAGACTATAAAAAATAATAAAAATAAAAAATAATTTCTCGTGGCAGCATCAATCTCGCAGTTTTCAAATTCATCTCATATTACAGTATAAATTGCTTCAAATTCTATATTATCTATTTTTTTATGGGCCTTTGAATTGCATCAAGACTTTAAAGATTAGAACTATTTTGTTTAATCGAATAAAAGTATGAAAACATCTAAAATTTGATTGTAAGTTTTGAAATATGACCTGAAGTCAATACAGATTTGTATAAAGCACATTCTCTAATGAAAAATTTCAATGCAGCCTTTATATTGTCTTACTAAAAGAGACATAAAGATGGATTAAAATGATCAAGACGATGTCACTCAACTGGTACATTTCTTGTATATTGTGTGAAGATATTCCAAAGTTCGTTCATTTGTAGTTTGGCAGAAGACAAGCAAATCCTTGCAGGTAAAGTATCTAATAGGTATCAGGCAGAGTAATGTAATTGATTACGGTAATTGTTGTTACAGTAGTTTTTAAAATTCCTATGTTGCAATAACAGTACGACAACTTTTACAAATTTTACACTTCACAAGTTATAAATTCATAAATCGCTGATTCAAATTCGAAAGACTAAAATGTTATCTCCAAACCGTTCGTGGAGCTATGGAATATAATAATGAAAATAATTATTATGAAGTTCGCTGTTAATAAATTCAATTCACCAAACAATCAAAGGCAAAGTCCATATGTCAATGACGTATCACACTATCATTAAAGTTCGAAATTCAAAAAGTTCTTATTTTTTAATAGTTATTGCTGTTTTTGTAATTCTGCTGTTCTTGATGTTTTTAAAGGTTCTTCCTAAAAACCCTTTGAAGCTATCCCGCTGAAGTTTAATTGAGTTTAACTGAGCTTGAAGGTCTTCAATAGGGTACATAAGTAGCCAATAACGCTGCAAATCAACCTCCTGATTGAGTGGCACCCCGGTTCAAAAAAAGATCCCTAGAACGAGGAGTTTCATCACTCATAAGTCTGTTGTTTTCCCAGGAAATTTTCCATACGTATTTACAATATTTCCTTTCAGATTGAATAATGCTGATTGCTGTTGAGACTGGCATGGCTAGAAATGTTATCTTAGGTTCCAACACCATATTGACACTTTAGTCTTGTCAAATTGTTTCTAAATGTGCAAAGCAAATGATTAAAAAAATTTTCTCTCAAAAACGATAGTTTTTATAGCACTATTTTAAGCTATCTGTTCATGTTTGGACACCATCTGTTCAATGTCTGAACAGGCAACAATAGAACAAAACATTGAAGTGATAAATATGAAATTTATCCAGAGACAGAATAAAACAATTGTTAAATTAATCTATATTGCATGTAAATAAATTACCACTATATTTATGGGCTGAGGCGATGGTTACAATTATTTATGTTAAAAATCGAATAGATACGGAAATCGTAGAAGGATTAACGGTGTATGAAAAATGATATAGCGAAAAGCTATTTATAGCGCATTTATGCATTTTCATAAGTGATTGTTATATTTATATACCAAAAGATCAAAGAATAAATGGGAGATAAATTAAGAGAAATATTTAATGATAGATTAAATACGATGAAAAATCGATATTTATATAATTAATACGATAATTACGATGAAAAAAACAAGTTACCAGTTATTCGGTCTATTGCGAAAAAATGTTATATTCGTTATTTTCAACGAAAAACCTAGATGACAATGATTACAGAGACAATTGCAGATAATTTAATTATAATAAGACAAATAAAACAAATATTGAAGCAAATATCTATGAATTAATATTGTTATTGAAAAAAATGAAAAATCCTCGACAGTTGATTCAACGAAATCCTTATCTGTTTCGTGGAAGGTATTCATTGTTAAGAAATTTCTAAAATAACTGAAATTATTTACTACTTGCAAGTCACAAACATTTCAGGAAGCAGAAGATTCGAGTAATGGATAAAATCAATGAAGAATTTGAATCTTTTAAAGAAAATAACATGAGTTTTAATTTCAAAATCAAGCAATGTTAATATTACTTTAAATTATTGAATTTTCAAAAGAAAATATAAAACGGATGGGATAATTTGTAATTACAACTTGTTATAAATCAAACTTGTTATAAGAAGTTATAAGAAGTTATACACAAAAAAATGGAATTGATTACAAAAAAATATTCTCTGCAGTCGTGAAATACGACTTTATTAGATTAGTATTGTTGCTGTAATAGATTCGAAATTGATACAATTCAACATAAAAACATGGTGATTTAGAAAAACTATTTACATGGAGTAACTGGCTTTGAATTAAATGATTATATGTGTTTGTTATAAAAAGAGTTTTATGGATTAAACAAATATAAAAACAATGAAATCAATAAATTTATGTGTAAACATAGTTTGATATAATCTAAAAATGATGCCTGTATGTATTATTTGATTTCAGAAACTTTAATTATGTATGTAGTACTCTATGATGATGATGTATATGTATATAATTTATTGTAATAGTTGTTTAAAAATGAATGATTTACTTTCAAATCTCAGTTGAGTATTTAAAACGAAGATATTCATCGAGTAGAAACATTGAGTTTAGAGATGTGAAGATGTGATTTATATATGAATTGAGTGTTATTAAACGCTGTTTAGATTCTATTTTATCTATTCCCTTTTTGAATTGCCATGCAATATATAATGAATTCAATAGAATAATATAAAAAAGCCGTTTTTTTTATATTGGAGAAAAAACAATTACAGATGATTTTTATTGGAATAATGCAAATGAAATAACTTAAAGAAATTTACAATTTTTTTTTTCGAAATTTGTATCGAAATTTGAAATAAAAATTATCAACTCATATAAAATTAATATATTTATATTTTTTTTTACATTCGTAAATTATCGTAATTTAAAAATCAATAAATTTTCAATTATATAATAATAAAATATAATAATAAAATATAATGATTTTGATTAAAATTTAATATCAATGTATTTGCAAATTCAATTCAAATTCATGCAATCGCGAATTAAAAACAAATGAAAATCAATAATTTATCACGAGAGATGATTTATCTATAATAATTTACGTATATATATATATCTACGTAATTATATATCTACATAATTATATATCTAAATGTTAAATTGCTAAAATATTAAATTAAAAATTAATTGCACATATGATACCATTAGATTTTTAACATTTTAATATTTAGTTAAATATTCCAGTTTTTATGATGAATGAAAGAAAATTAAAAAAAAATTATGAATGTACAATTTTTATTTCATGAGATTTTATTTTATTTTTTTTTTTTTAATTAATCGTTATGGATTTCGCTATTTTATTGATATCATACTACAAACTATTAATTTATTTTTCAATACTTAGATATCCAAATATCATTATACTTTCAATTTTCGTTCATAATAATATTATATTATATAAAATCAAAATATAAGATTCTGTTTCGATCTATCTTCTCAAAAAATTTAATATCACAAATATATCAATATCGATTTAAAGATTGGTGAAAAATATATGAAGAAGTAATAACTTTTATTATATTAAGTTATTATATTGTTTTGCTTCTTTATACTTTATTAAGGATAGCATTTGTAAAACGATAATCTGGTTTTTATTTTCAACAGTTCGAATAATAACCTGATAATAATTTATGAGAAGGCATGGTTTTCTTAACACTTTCCAGATTTTTAGTTTAAACAAAAATACCATAACAATGGCCATTTCACTTGCATGCTATGCGATGAACTATCGTGGAAGCGAACGCAAAGGTCTTGACCTCCATGTTGCGACGCAATCCCGTGAGAGCCCTTCGAAATCGCCCTCCAACGCGACGATTGTTTTCTTCAATTCTCTCTCAAGTGTGCATTTTCCCTGAAAAGCAAGAATTAGAGAAAAAACCAAGACTCGCGACAATCTTGCAATTGAGTTAGAATAAAAAACTAGATAGAATTCAGCAACAATACAGTTTACATCAAAATACAGTTAGAATTATTACACTTAGTCGCAAAGACTTAAAGTACTATCACTCAGAGCTCATAATATAAATGAATATGTAATCCTACGATAATAGATGGTCTTTTAGTAGCATAAGTAGCATAAGTTTAGATATTTCGAATATTTCGATTTTCATAATAGACTTTTATTAATCCTAAGAATTTCGAATCACGAGATATTTTTAGAAATTTAATAAGATCCTAATGAATTTTTAACTTAATTCGATTCGACATTTTCGGATTCTCACACATTTAATAAATTATTTTGCAATTATTTCGGCATATATTGTATCTTTCAATTTTATAGAATTAGCATTTTAGTTTATTCTTGTATTTAATTTAATATCTTCTGCATTGATTTCGCAATTATGTATATTTTACATTCATTATTGTTCAATGTTTCAATCTTATATATATGTACACATTTTCGATTTTTTTATCTATCTTTATCAACAATTGTAATTATTGCATTATATTTACAGAATATACTTTTGTATATTAATCTATCACATTTAATACATTCTTTTTGATAATAATTCACTTTTATTGGTATTTTAGTTTAATTTTTTGCAATTACTATTAGTTTTATTTTAATTCTAACAGATATGTTATTTATTAATAAAATTTATTTCAAAGTTTTAATATTCTAGATAAAAAGTTCAAATGTAGAGTTCGTGATTAAATGAAATATATGAATTTACTGAAGTTTCAAATTCTAAGTTCGTTAAGTTCAAAATTTGAAACTCCGATTTGTTCGAGATTAGCAAACTTTAGTTCGAAATTTAATAAAATAACAAGTTCTAATTAATTCAAAAATTAAAAAGACAGAATTTAATAATAAAATTCGAAGTGTAAAAATATTTCCGATTGGTCTGAAATTTAACATTTTTCTGATTTTTCTTAAATTTATAAGAATATTTGTATTTTTTGAATTTTTTTCTACGTTCATCTTGAAGGATTATGCTTTCTACATAACAGACAATGAAACTACCAATTAGTCCTTTAATAATACTATTCTTCTAAATTAAAAAAAATTCTTTAAATTAAATTAGAGAATAATACTGCATAGAATATTGTTTTGAAAAAAGCCGATCTGTGAATATTTGTATACTGACTATATGATGATGCTAATTATCATTAAAATTGACATAATTAGAAAATATTATTTTAAATATTATTTTAATTTAAATATTAAGATCGTTTTTTATTCCAGCTATACCGAAATTTTTCGTCGAACTATAAATTTTTTAAATATTTTTCTTAAAAACAACATTGCCTTGTTATCTTAAATATCTTAACAATTTCTTTATTTTGCTTCTTTTTCTTTCAATTTAATTTTAAGTTTATCAAATAATAGCATTATCATTATTGTATTACTATTCTCTATAGTTATATTAAATATTAAATGTTTTGTCAATAAAAATAGTAACATGATAAATGATAATTTTTCCAAAAGCTTGATCAATTTTCTCGGTTTGTAAATTCAATTTATTATATAATATATTTATTATATAATATATATTATATATTATATGCTGCTTTTTTTTATTGTTTTGTGCCAATTCGAAAACTTTTTTTTAATTCATTTTTCATTTAAATTTTTATCCTCATATTTAAAATTTATTGATTAATCTATAATTAATCAAATAATTAATTAATTAAACATCAAATTTTTATTTTTCTATATTTGCTTGTTCCATTTTTACTTACTTGTTATCAATATATTCAAAAATCATAAATTATAATAAGATTTTTTCTAATTATCCTCTTTTTTCTTTTTTAAGATTTCGAAATTGTTTGTAATAGCTTATACACTTTTACTTTTATTTTTCTTTTATTATTTTATAATAAATTCATTTTTAGTGAATACAAGAACTTAGAATATTTTTAGTGAATCTGAACTTGTTAGATTTGGATGATTAGAATTCTTATGTATTTATTTTGAAATGAATTTACATATAAAATATTAACACTATTACTAATCAACATTTTTTTTGTAAATAATATTTTTTGTAGATAATTAATTAAAATAAAATATAAGAAAGAGATTTGTTTTGTATCATAACATTGTATATATTAATTACTTCAATATCTGCAATATTTTTCAAGAAACAAAGGTAATTATAAATGCTTTTATATTCTGTAAACAATATTTCAAAATAAATTTATTTATGTTCATAATCATAATTTTCAATCAAGAAATGAGATTTCAAGAAAATTTAAAAATAAAAGAAATATTTTGAATAATACTAAAAATAATAATATCTTTGTACGTATAAAGTGCATAAAAAAAATTAAATAAAAGGTACATCATCAATAAGAATTTATAAATAAATCGTGCAAAAGTAACCACTTACAAGAATATAAACAAATTATAAATAAAATGAATTCAAATCTTTTAAAAAATGAAATTTTAATATTTTTTTTTCAAAAGGACGATTGAATCTGATTCAGTATAAGAATAGAATAAATAATGAAATAATAAATAATAATAATAATGAAATAAAAAAATTTTGATTTTGAATTTCATTTTTACGTGAATTTTTATTTACACGTATATGAATATTTATTTATAATTTTTATTTATCTTCCAAAGAAAAAACTGTAATACTTTTCACATTAATTTTTTATATATTCAATATATGTATTTCTTAGTGGAAAGATTTACCTCGTTCGATTACTTTTTTTTCTTTATTGATTCATGATCAAAACTATTTGAGAATTATATATTTATTGTTGATTTTATTGTTATAAAATAATATAACTTCATAAATAGTAATTGTGATAAATATATAACTTCATAAACTAGTAAAGTATTCAATTCAGTGATATTCTAAAATAATATTCTACTTTTATCACTATTCCATATAAGGAAACCAAATATGATGTAAATTTATTATAAATGAAAATAAAAAACAAAAAATGAAATATTGAAAAAAATTCGGATATTCAATTAAATGAAATTATTTTATTTTATTTGCAAAGTATTCAAAAGAAACAGGGTTTTTGCAAAATCAATTTCATCATAGAAAATTTTTTCTAAAGAAAGAAGTTAGAAGTTCTTTTATATTTTTTAAAAAACCCGCACGATTAAAGGATAAATTTATTTATGTAATAATATTTTACATAGATAAGTGTCATTTTCTTAACCATTGAATAACAGAAATCATCGAGAGATCAAAAAGAAAATACAAAACATGCCATGCCTTTAATTAAGGATCACAATCCGAAATACAATCATTATTTCTAATCGATTAGAATCGATTTTTTCCTATATTGATATTCTGGATCAATGGTTTTCCACAATTTTCATAAAATCGTTAACAATCAATTGTTGAATTGATTTCTGTCTCTAATCATACACCAATATATTAACTTGATCTTTTTTAAAATATTGATTTAATCTTATTTAAAATAGCATACTTATTCAAATATAAATACAATCTACATAATATTTAAAATATATTGATTTATTACTTAATATCAGAATGCAAATTTAAATCACAAAAGTTTTTTAAATCTATATTTGCTATAATAATTGCATGAACTATCTATAAATATATATCAGTATTCTTTTAAATAATATAATTACAGCATAGTATCAGTATGTTCAATCTTTATACTGAAAAATTAAACACAATTTTGTTATTATATTTTGCAAATAAAATACCTTATGCAATTTCTGTATACATATCATCAATTATTGGAAATTATTACAAATTTGTAAACTGAAAAATTCTTTTTTCGAGTATTATCACTTTTATCAAATTTGTTTATTATTATATTTATTATTATATTATTGAAAACATTTAAAACTATTATTTTTTTCTATGTTTAATAATTAAAAGTATTTAAAAACAGCTACTCAAATTTATTGCTTGAATCTTAATAAATATATGATGATTTGAATTATAATAATCGATAATTAATACATTTCACATGAAATTATAATTATTCAAACTATTTTAAATATTTTTTAATGGTTAATGTATAAGAAAAAAGATAATTCCCTTGTTATTGTTTATAACTTCATGCATCACATAAACATATAATATAAAATCATAAAGTCAAAATTTCTAATTTGTTATAAATATATTTAACAATATTGCTTCTACTTAGATTTTGTATAGAGAAAATAATTGTCTTTTCTTTTTTTTCCAAACTTTTTAGTTTAGAATGATATCTCAAAAGTGATGTTTTGAAAGTGATATTTCAATTATATTAATTTGTTCAAAAAATTACAAATTTTCGGTTCCATAACATCAATAACTTCAATACAAAAAATTGTTATCATGTTATGATATTTTGTTATTCATTCAAAAAATCTCTATCACTATTTCATATCGTAAAATTAAAAGATATTGCGATATAGCAACGCAAAACAATAAATATTCTAAATTTTACTAAGCTTTGACAAATTTTCGATTTAAAATTGAAAAGTTTTCACATTTAGTAATTCTCACAGTTTCAAAAAATTAAAACTTACAGATTTATAAGAATTCATCATATCTATCATGAGAAAAAATGCTCACATATTAACAAAAAAAATTTGCAATTAACTAATATACAATTCTTGTGAAAATAGAATTGATAAAAATTTCGAAAATTCTATACAAATGATACAAATGATAGATTTCCATAACATAAAGAAATTGTAATAACATAATTATATTATATTTTATAATATTATATATTATATTTATAAATTATAAAAACATATAAGTTATTTATATAGCAAAAACATTATTTGATGTTATCAATTCTACAGATAGACAAATGTAAATAAATAAAGTGAATTTTTAAAAAAAACAAAAAAAATTTTTTAATTTGCAATCGTAAAACAAACATAAATAATAAATGTAAATATTAAATTATACAATATCTATTATTAATATAAATCATAATTAATAATGTTACTAAATTCAACTAAGAAAATCCGAAATCTATTTTTTTAAGAAATAATAAACAAAAATCATCAGATAACAATAAAAAAATATTTTGTAATAATAATAAATGTAATACACGTGATCTTATTAATTCGCAAAATCTTTTAAATTTCATTATTAATTTAAAAAAAATTAGTCTAAATTCAATTGTAATTTCTCTAATTCAAATTAGAGTTTATTTAAATGCAGTTGCATAATTATTATTAGGTTAAATTTTTCATTTTCTTTAGAAAATCTATTCATATATTATATGAATAGATTTAACTGCAGAGTATATTAGGAAATCAGTTATAAAAATCCCATTTTTAAATGTTAAACATTACATAATATTAAACAACATATTCTCTTGCAACAAATTTTAATAAAATCATTTTTATACATATATATATTAAATACATATTTAGAAACAATAGAATTTTGTGAAAATAGATTTATTAATTGAAGATTATATATTCAACATAAAAGATATGGAAAAATATAAAAAAACAATCATACATATATTTATAAATTTTTATACCACTTTATAAAACAATTCCTAATCATATAAAATTCAATTGTATATTAAATCAATTTAAAATTTCAAAAATTGCGATTTATTTATATTATTTATAATTATAATTATAATATTAATAGATATATTGATACAATTACAACATTCTGATATATAACATCGATACAATTAATTATATAACTTATATACATTATAACACATCACAATTTAAAATTTTGAAATAATTTCAACAGCAAAATAAAATAAATATTTTAAAGAAATGCTTAAAGAATAAGTAATAAAGTTTAAGTAATAAAACAAAAATTATTTACTTGCAGAAAACTTAACAATAAATTTTTCTGTAAAATTGAATTTATCATAATTAAAAAATATAGAATAGCTTAAATTAGATTTATAAAAAACTTATATATCTTCAAGCATAAATTATGATTCGATATACAGAAATTATCATTGCGGATTATATCATCTATAATATCGACAAAATATCTTTAATTATTAATCATCTAATATTCATCTAATATAAATAATATAAATATATTATACATCATAAAAACAAAATTCACGATGAAAATAAATTGAAATTGAAATAAAAAAAATTCTAAAAAAAAAAATAAAAACAAATTCGAATATATTGCAGCAAAAAATAAAAATCTCTGTGAGGCTATGTTTTTATTATGTTATACTTGTTCTATATAAAAATTTTATAGTTTATTAGATTATAATAAATTATAATAAAATTATTATTAGTTTTTAATTTATAATTTATATTATAATTTATTAATAAATTTATAGTTTATATATTATTTTATATTATTAAATTTACATATTTTGTACTTATATATGTAAAAAGAAACAAATATTGTAATCTAAAAACATTGTAATTAATAGTTTTAATTTTAATAAACAAGAATAAAAAGAGAGAAAATGTATGAAATCAATAAGTAAATATTATGTCTGTGATCGTGCAATTGAAATATATAAGATATTATAAATTTTATAAAAAATAATAAAATTTTAAGTAATGATTTGGAAGCAAATCTCATTTGGAATTAAATCTCTTAGAGTTTCTGAAACAGAGAGGCATAAAACAATATAATATTCACATTTAAGAAAGTTTACAATACAATATAAAATTTCTTGTTAAGATAACTCAAACGATCGAATTTTGATTTTCTTCCTTGAAATTGAAAAATTATCTTCTTGAAATCTTCAAATTATGTTCTAAAAATAAATACAAATTTAATTCCAGAGGAAGAATAATATTATGTGATACAACTAATAAAAATATTGTAAAAAAAATAAATCATTTTCTTTATAAATATTCTCGAAAATATAGAAAAAAATCGATATTTTTCATCCATTTAATTACTAATGTGATAGACAAATTTTATAATTAGATTCAATGAATATTTTACGATACAATAATATTATTAAATGTTTATTTAAATTTAAAGAAATAATTAATTTCGTAAAATTGAAAGATATATTGTATGTAGATATATTTTTCCCGATTTGCGCAATAATTTTGTATCAGTATTAAAAGTACAAATAATAATTACATTTAATAAGCAATAATTCGATAATAAGATAATTCAATAACAAAATATAAAGATTTATGTAATTGAGAAACAAAAATGCGCTTACGAATAAAAATTATAATGTGAATTCAGAAATTTGGGCATATAAATATTATTGTTTAATAATTTAAAAAATATGAAAAATAATTATATGATTAATATGAATTTTAAATTGAAAATAAACAAAATTAATATTATCAGATTATTCTTACAAAATATAAAATGCATGTTTTGCCATTTAAATCAATAACTCAACATGAGAAGAAATTAATATTTTTAATAAACATTTTTATTTCCGATAAATCGCTCGGCGATACAAAATATTTTGTTATTTTTATTTACTTCCGAATTTTTCAATAGTATAAAATACATTTATTTTGAAAAAGATTCTAATAAGTTTCAAAATTTAAAAATTTATAAAAGAAAATTTAACAGTCAAACCAGTAAAGAAATTATACGGAATAGAATATTTATAAAAAAATTTTAATAATTTTCTTAAAGAAGAACAGATTTTATATTAATTAATAAATATTAAATAAATTTCTGAAAAAAAGCGAAAGATATAAATCACTGATGAAAATAGCAGAAAGCAAATTTTCCTGTAACCTGAAACATTAATATATATTCAAAAAATATTAGATTCTTTAAAACTATTAAAACTATTGAATAATAAGATAAATTTAAACCTAAAAAAGATAAGTATAGGGAATATTATTCAAAATCCAAAGCGGTTTTAGAAATTAAAACAGTTATTAAAATTCATAAAGATTTATATTTAAAAAGAAGATTAGATGTCCTGAAAAATAATCGAAGAATATTTTACCGTCCTTGTTCTCTTAGTTATATTTTTATTTCAATTATTACAATATTAAACGAAAAGAAGAATGAAAAAATGAAAAGAGTTGAAAAAATGAAAAAAAAAAAAAGATGATTTATGCAATCTATGAGAAAAAGAATTCGAAATAGAAATTGAAACGATTCTGAAAATTATTATTTTAAATTGTTACATATTTTGTTTTCATTGAAATAATTTCAAAAATTATAATATATTATAACTGTTATAAATAAAACAATTATTTCCTATATCGATTTCAATTCCAATTAAGATTGATATATCGATCAAATCTTTTAACTATTATTTTTCAATTCTTTGTTTACGATTTAAAAAATATATGATTTTTTTTAAAACTGTATGTCGAAACCAACTTACGTAATATAATACACATAAATCAATAATAGAAACCAATAGAATTAATAGCATTTTTATGATAATATATAGTAGTATATTGTGTTCGCAAAAAAAAGTAGAATTTTACAATATTATAATATTATATTTTAATATAATTATATTTATATATAATATTTATATATAAATAATATTAATTATATATAATATTTATATATAATAATAAATATTAATAAATAATAATTATATATAATAATATATAATAATAAATTATATTTATATATAATTATAATATAAAACATCGAGATATGTGATTTTAATAATGTTATAATGTTAATAATGTTACATGTACATATAAATATAAATATATATATATAACAATACTGCATTTATATTAATGATTTAATATAAATATTGAAATATATTTTTTTATATAGTTTTGATTAAAAAATATATTTTTTTAATCGATAGTTTAGTTAGCATTGTTCATAATTAATTTTAAAAATTTATTGCTTATAACAAACGGATCCTTATTTAGATATAATATGTAAGAATATAATATATTAAAATATTCAAGATGTATGTAAATATATGTAATAAATATATGCAAAGTATATATAAAATAAATATGAAATATATACAAAATTTCTTATAATTTAAATTATAGTTTTAAATTTAAAAAAATTTAAAAAAATTTAACTTAAAAAAAATTTTAATTTAAGAAAATTAATTAATTAAATTTTAAAAAATTGTGCTGTTTGTAGATTTTAGAAAGAACCGATTTTTTTATGATAAGTAAAGTTCAATAATTATCCTTTACTGTAATACAAATTTCTTCTCATGTACAATATCTTTTTAAATATTGTAACATTCCAATGTTAATATTGGATATAGTAACATATATTTTTTAATTATTTCCTCTACTGATGTTGATGAATAGCGATATACCTCATTTTTTTAAATATCGCCAGAAAAAATCTAAGAGATTCCGTTGTTCTAATGAGAATCACACTATACAAATTGCCGCGGCTATTTAATTTATTTAAAAAAATTTTATTTAAATAGGTCTAGATATTTCTTGCGTCATATAACTAGTACTCATTATGTTTGAAGAGAATATTTTTTTGGATTTCTAATGGAATTTCTTCCAAAAGTTTTTAGAAGAATATTTTCCAAAAATACTGGATATGTGAACCATCTAACTTATCAAGATATCTATCTATAAACAATCCAATGAGCTAAACAAAATCAGCAAACTTGTATTCTAACAAAACACGAATCTAAACGAATTTTCTTCGCTCAAAAAATTATAGCGATTATAGTACTCTTCTCGCATAAAAAACGCTTTATCTTCATGATATATATATATATATGCAGAACAAAAGATTCCATTCCATTTTCTATTGTTCAATAGCCATCTTGAATATATAAGTCGTTGAACATAATAAAAACGCAAAATTTGCACCAAAATTTGTACAAGTACCACTTATTATGCTTTCTGAGAATGCAATATACTATTAACTCTAGAACAAAATGAAGACATTTATTATTAAATAAATATTTTTTAAATTAATTAATAATTAATTAATAATTAATTAATAATTAATCATTTAATTCGAATAGTTGAATTCAAATAATTCAAAAATGTTGTGAATGCTAATGATATTTAATCTAATGATATTTAATACTCTTCTTTTACTGTCGACAAAACATTGTTAACGATCCATGATGACCGCACATCCATCTTGTATCTATGAGCATTAAATTTTGTGTTGTATGCACAGAAAATTAATGCTCGAAATTCCTTACTATTAATATAGTGATTTGAATATAATTCTTGATATTATTGAGCTGCAGTTGTTGCGTTTCCGTCGCATTGAGCTAATATCCATATAATTTAAAATATTTCATATAAATTTATTGAATTTATGAGAAAATTCATTTTTGAAAATTTTATTTGATTTAAATAATTCTAAAGATTCAAAGACTAAGCTTCTGATTTTTTTTATTTTTCTAAATTTATAAAAAATTAATGTCATTATGAATTCTCCTATGTTTATCTCGGTAAATCGCGATTTTTTGATAGGAAACATGATCAATCAACATCCCGGAGCTCTCTTGTTGTATGATATCCTAATATATTTATACATATATATTTAGAAATATATTTTATAAATTTGGTCGCAAATAATTATTTCTATCTGATAAAAATTTTGAGTTTTTCTTTGAAATAAGCCAATTTTTCTTTTCATAGTTAAGATATTTAATAAAAGATGTAAAATGATGCTATGTGAGATCATTTTTCGATAGAATTATTTAGAAAATTGGCAAAATTCTACATTTCTTAAAAACATTTCATCTCTGTTGGAGTATGAATGAAATCTTGGCACTTAAGATGATGTTTTACAATCATACTAATCTCAACAGTATTTATATCATTCTACATTTGAGGAAATTTATTACAAACATTTACGGATGAATTTTTTTGAAAATAAGGAATTCTGCAAATTTCTTCCTATTTTTTTCATTCGTTTTTCTATATTCCACATTATAAATAAAATAAAAAATACTACCAATTATCTTCATGATACAAACAAAAAAGAAAATTTAAATTTAATACTAGACTCATCGAATATATCATTTTAATCTGTATCTGTATCTCAAATTTCATAAAAAAAAAATTACAAAAACCGTTTATATTTCTTTTCTATCATGCTAACTTTTATCCAATTAACAAAATAAATATATTTCCGAATTTTCTTTTAAGCTTTTTAATTTTGAAAATCTATATGTATTACTTATCTTCGTGTTTCATTTTTTGACATTAATAACCGTTCCCAAACAGTCAGATCTTTCAATCTTACGCTCGCTACATTCTTTCTCCTCAATTCTGATATCTTTTTCAATGTTTCGAACCTCGTTTTTTCTCAAAATCTTCGTTCGTTATTTATGACAGTGTCTTGTTATCTGTTCTAAAATTTTATCCGGCGACAGATCTCTAATCATTTTTCGGACATTCAAGTAATCCAGAACAGAAACTCCGTGTCCAATTCCGGGAGAATTACTTACATGTTTTTACTGATAACTTGAAGATGAAGTCCATGTCAATAGTTTCAAACGATTCGTAGAAAGCACTTGAAAAACTTCATATCCCTTTCATTGGAAATTCATTATTGATGATTATCTGAAGAAAATTTGATGCTTATATATGGTGACTGCAATGACGCTTACATACTCTAGATAGAAATAAACGGGAACACATATTCGATCATTCGACTAATCATTCAGTTTTAATATTAAGTTTTAATATTAATAATATCCGCGTATTTATTTATAGCTAATTTAAATAGATAGATTGTTTTCGTAGACGTTCCAGATAGATATACATTATTGTGAAATTAGAAATAGAATAAATAATAATTATTTATTTCTTAGAAAACAATTAATTATTGATATTTTTTCAAAAATATAGATTCAATTTTACATAAATTTTTTTCATATAATGAATATTTCTGATTTGCAGTTAATATATGTTACATTATTAATATTTAATAATTTAATATTTAATAACAAAATGTTTTATATATTTAAAAAAATTTTTTATATATAATATATTAAAATATATATTTAAATAAATATATATTATAAAAAAATCATAAAATAAAATTTTTTTGTATATAAAATATATTTAAAAAGTTGAATGTATAGTTAAAAATAATGAAAAATATTAAAATTAAAAATATAATGAAATTTTTTTAACAAAAACATTGACTAACATTTATTCATATTTAAATATTATATTTAAATATTATCCACATTTTAATTTCAAATACATTGACTTGTTATATGGTTATTATTTTTCCATTTAATTTATTTTATTTTGAAATCATAGATACATATTCTGACTTTTCTGATTTTTTTGACTTCAAATGTTCGGGTATTAATATGTCCTTTAATTACAGGCAGAATTTGTACAATATTGACTATTATCACTAGAAACATCTTTGATTTATTTACTTATATTATTATAAGTACTTATATTATTATATATAGGTTTGATAATGATAGAAGTAATTAGATCTATAGGAAGTTTTTTTGAATTTTTGATAAAATTTATATAGTTATCTTTGTTTTAGGATTTATATACCAATTGTTTTCTTTTAATGTGTTTTTGTAAATTTCTTAATTTTGACGATGGATCTACTTCTTATTGTTCCTTATATATATATTGTTGAAAGATTTAATTTTTTTTATTCAACTTTATTATATATTTCATATGTATAATATATATTATATTATATATATTATATTATATATTATTAACTTTATTATATATTATATATTCCAATCTTTCATTATTATTATCCCATATATTCAAATTGGTTTTATTATTGTCTTAATTCTTATCTTAATTATTATTTTCTTAGATTAATATTTTATTATCTATATTTAATTTTTTTCTATAATCTTGTATATAAATTTTTTCATCTTCTCATATTAATTTTTTTCTTATATATGATTTTTTCAATTCAATTTATGATCTGATCCAAAATAGTTAATATAATAAATTTTTCTTTAAAATTTTCTTACGTTTAACAACTTAATTTTATACATTTTTAGAACAAAATAATGCGAATAGTTATTTAACTTTTTTGTTTATTTGAATTTTTTATCTAGTTCTCTATATTATATAAATAGTTCTGTAAATTTTTTATTGCTATTTCAATATACATGAATACTATGAATTTATAGATGTATCATCTATGAAGGTGTGTTTCTAGCGTTTTTATTGTCTACAGAATTAGATGTCTACATATTTAGATAGAAATAAAATTCTAGTATGAATTTCTTTGAGTAAACATATTACTTTTCAAATTTTAAGATAGAAATATTTGTTTGTAATATAAAATAAAATATATCTAATTTTCTTATATTTTAAAACGAATAATTTGTTTTATTTGTTCTTTTATATTATAAAGTTATTATTGCTTAATTTTTGCACTTTTGTTTTAATTTTGTTTTGTTTATTAATTTGATATTTGCATTGTGTTTTTTATCATTTTAATGATATAGTATTTACATGTTTGTTCCTGAATAGATTGTCTTAAATTACACAAAAAAATAACGTAAAAGATGAAGTAACTTAATCATAAAACAAATCTTTGTATATTCGAAAATAATATATAGTTTCTTAATCACGACAATAATTGAATATATTAAATAAAAGATTTGCATTAAATTTTATTAATAATTTGGATATTTGTTCCGAAATTATTAATATGATTTACAAAGTATAATGATTCCATATAACATACTTCCTTACGTCTTTTATTGAGAATATATGCTTTTGAAATCTCTAAAACTTTTTCTTGTTTTCTACTAATAATCAATTTCTTTGTCTACTATGAAGATATATTTCTAAGATATCGATTATAATAAATGTATACATATTTATTTTTTATATTGTCTTTTTTTATTTTTAAAGATAACTTATTGAATATTTTTTCTTCTATTATTATATATTTATTGAATGTTTTGTTCTATGAATCCATGGATAAGCATTTGGCGAGATATATTGATTAATTTTTTATCTTCTAATTTGCTGCATAATTGCTTTCTATTTTGTAAAATATTATTAGGTATTATAAAGAATTGCTATTCACATTGTATAATTTTATTATATATATTTAAAAATTTTTCAAATATATTTATGTCATTTATATTTTCTGGTGTTTTAAATTTTAATTTTAAATTCATTTTGTCTTCTATCTAAATTGATCCCAATTATTTGTTTATTTATTATATTTTTTTTTTTGTTAGTATTGTGTGTAGTCTTATTTTATTTATTATCATGGTGCTTATTATAATTATAAATGGAATATAATCTGACTTATATATATTATTCAATAAAATTGTCTATTCTATATGAAATAATATTCTTTTTAATTCTTTTATAATGAAGACGTCCAAGATGTCAATTTTGTTTCTGCATATTGACAAGTGAATTTTAAATCATCAAGCATTAGCATTTCAGTCATTTCTTTCTATGAATTTTGGTCTTAACGATGTAAGAAATGCATTATTCTTAATTTCATTATTAGATTTATTTATAAATCTTATTTATTTATAATAAATCGCAGAAACTGTAAATTTATTTGATCTGATAGCAACTTGTAAGTAATCTTTCTTCCTTTCTTGTGATGCTTAATTTGTTCTTATGTAAGAATTGCACTTTCTCTGTGGATTGTGCCATTTAAATATTTTATAAATATGTAATATTATATTACATAATAATAAATACATAATATTATTAAGTTTTACAAATACATAATATAACCATGAATTTTAAAATTAATTTTTGAATAAAATTTGCTTTTGATATAAACATTATATTTACTTTTTGTTAATAAAAATTGTTATATTAGAATAATTCCATTAATACAATATTGTCATTCCATTAATATAATAATTAGACTATTAATTTTAATTTTTCTTTTGAGTCTTTAGAAGAAATAATCTTTTATTATTTTTTTAAATATTTCTACTATATTCTTAATAAATTTATTCTTCTTTTTAATATTTGTTTTTAATCTATGGATATCTCCATTTTTGTAGGTTTTCTAATTATTATTTGCGAAAACAATAATTCATTAGATAACAAATGTAGTTCTATTTTTCTATTTTTTGATGGAGATTTTATATTTACGTAGTATTTTTATAACTTTTTGTAGAATATATGTATTTCATAATTTGTTAAGTAATTTTCATAGTTTATATATTTTTTTATTAGCGTATCTTTGAATTTTTGGTTTTTAATTTTGTTTCTATACATACTTATGCATTTATTCTAATTACAATATGCGATTATTCTTAGCACTTTTTGCAATAAAAAATTTTTAAATTTTTTGTAAGAATTCTATTTATGTATTTATTTATTAATATTTTTACTTATTTTTTTACTTATTTAACAATTTTTATATATTTCTTACTTCTTTTATATTTTGGCTCTAAATATACGAAAAATAAATTCAGCTTTTTATTCAAAATATTTATAATTTTTCTTACAAAGAATTCTTCTAATGCCTCCTTAATATCACGCTTTTCTACTGTATGGATGTGTCATAATACTGCTTTTAAAAAATAGAATATTGAGGAAAGTTAAGGATTTTTATTCTCATGCTTTTTCATCTTATTTCTGTTTTTTTATTATATATTTTATTACATTTTTGTTCATATTATTCTTGACTTTTCTTCTTAATATTTTATGATCTTAGTTCTTCTTCTTCATCAATATTTATATTCTAATAGGAAGCAATAAAGAATATAGCTTATTGCATTTTAATTTATTATTGATAAAATTAATTATTGATAAAATTATCTGTAAAATATGATTTAATATATAATATTACGTAAGAAAGTAAAATTACGATTAGAATTTTTTTAATCTTTAATTATTCTGTATATCATTCTTTATTGAATGCCAGAAATACGTCCAACAATATGATAAAATAATATCTTTTATCATTCACATTACTGGTTATTTTCTATACTTATTCAATATGTTTATTATATGTTATTAAACCTAAATTGATCTTCTGAAAATAATTTTCTCGTTTATTATGGATTTCATTCTGTGAAATAATAATTTTTCAAACTTTGATTGGTGTAAATTTATTATAGAAAATTCTGATTTGTAGATTTTGTGATTAATATTATTTGAACTATTTTCACAAAAATTGGAAAATAGTTTAATTCAAGTATTACATTTCACGCATTTAGAAGTTTTAATTCAATATTTTTACCGTATATATTATATCTACATTTTTAATATCTTTTTTTAACATTGTATTATTTCTATTTTCTATCCATATTCTATTACTATTTTGATATTTTAAAATTTCTCTATAAAATATATTTTTTTTATGTATTAGATTTATATAGAAAATTGATAGATTTTTTGTGGTTGTATATTTAAAACATTATATAATAGTTTCGAGATTTAATTACATTGTTTTTCTTTTGTTATTGCTTTATTCGGGTTTATTATAGGATATAGATTTCTGATTAATATTTTGAATAGTTTGTCTTTTTTTAGTTTCTTCTAATGTATTGTATTCTACGTAATTGTTAATGTTTGTCTTATTCTTTTATGTCCACATTATCATGATGTATTCTAACGATATTATTTTCTTTAATTTTATATGTTATAATTAAGTTCTGATAACATTTCAAATAATGTTTTAATATTGTTAATGTTAAATATTATAATCGATTATAGTTTTCACAGACTTCAATTTTATATACATCATATTATGATCTATTATATTTCATAGAATTTCAAATTTATATGTGTAGAACATAAAATATCTTTTGTCGTCGTAGAGATATTTGAGTTATCAATTGTAACAATATTTCTGAATCGTCGAAGATTACTTCGGTGATTGCTTTTCTTAAATTTTATTTTTGATAAAACATATTTCTTTGATAAAATTGTCTTTTCTCTTAAATTTAATATTTTTCTAATTATTATTTAAAAATCTTTTTTTTAAATATTAACTAAATGTAAAAATAAAGATAATATATAATGTATATCGATGGAATTATTGTTTGACTAGTTACAGCTGATAAAGGAATACTGAACATAGATATAGATTTTATATTGCATTGAATTTGTAATAATTAATTTTTTCTTTATGTGAAAATGAAATTATAAATGCTGATATTGGCTTAGAAATAGAATTGACTCAAAAATTAATGATTGAGTTTATATATAATGTCTACATGAACATACTTTTTGCCACTAGCTAATAAATAATTTTTTTGTACATAATTGCCATTATGATCGACTATATTTCGTAAATAATGTTTCGTAATGTTAATACTTAGCAATTTAACAAACTTCAATTATAAATCTATATTTAATATTAAATTTGCAAAATTATTTGAAAAAATTATCTTTAAATTAATATTTATTATCAGGAATTTCATACTGGTATAAAATTTCATACTATATTATAACATGAATTTCTATTTACAAAAATCTACATTATTATTAATTTATTAATTATCAATTATTATTTATTAATTCAAATATTTAATAGTTTATATTAATTTATATTGATTCTAAATTTTATATCGTCACGTTAATATTGTAAACAAATTAAAAAGCTTTTAATCATTCTTTATTCATTAAACTGCATAATTTTGGCTTCTAAAATGTTTTATTTTTATTTTACGATTTTTATTTTATACCATTAATTAATAATATTACATTTATGTTAGAATTAAACATAAATTATTTGAAGATAAAGCATAATGTTCACAATATGATATGTGCTATTCATATTTTAATAATAATAATAAGATTAATAAAATTTATTAATAAGATTTATAATAAAATTTATTAATAAGATTAATAAAGTTTATAAGTCCTTAGGATTTATTTTTATTTTAAAGATTTTAAAAATTTCTGTATTCTTACAACTCTTTTTAATTTTTTAGTTCTTTCATATTTAGATATTATGCTAAATTAATATGATCTTCTTCATCAAAATATATATATCCAATAGATAAAAGAAACTAAATATAAATTCCTACAATTTCTTTTGCGTGTAGTTAAGTTGAACAATCTATATTCAACTGCATAAAATGAGTGATGCTATGAATAAAAATTCCAATGTTAAGAATCTTGCAAACAAGGATCATCTTGGAAATTAAATCGATATAACTTTGGAAAAATCCGAGCTAAACAAGGATTTTTGCAAAGTTAGGAATCAAAATGAAAAAAAAAAATTTTACAAAATTAAAATTTAAAAGTAACATATTTCAATTTCTATATTTACGAAAGAGAATAAGAGAATAAGATGATATGAAATGATATGAAATTGGATTTGATCTATATAATATCTATAAAGATATTACCCGACATAAATATTATTGATATTAAAATATATTTATATAAGCTATACTAAATTAAAATCTGATCAAAAATAAAAAATGTGGCATACTTGAACATGTCATACAAAATTGTTATCCTATGACTTGTTTTCGCAGAAGGTTTTTGAATTAAAAGCAAACATTGTAACGATCTCTGAGTCATATTTCAGTTTCATGTAAATTTTAAATCTATACGAATTTTAACAAATAGAAAATCAAAATATTATATCATTCATAACATATAAGATAAATAAATATTGCTTAAATCAACAATGAAAAGATTTCGATCTAAAAAGATTTTTAATTGAGAAAACTTCTGTTAATATTAATTCTAATAAATATTAATTCTAATAAATACTAGTTTCATTCCTTCAGTTCTGTTTTAATTTCTTAATTAAAACAAATCATCTTTTATAATGAAAAAAAATGTGAATTTTATAGATTATGATTTTTATTTTTATTTTTAATTAATATATATATTTAATCATAATAGTTGCAAGTATATATCATAGCATAAATGTATTGTAATATATATATTATTACATATGTATTATAATATGAATATTTCAATAATTTTATAATTGTGGAATTGCAATTACATTGTACATTACATTTTCTTCTTTTAATCAAATAATCTTATTCGCAAAGATTCTTTTTGTGCATTTTTCTATTTATTTTTATATGATTATTATATAATTATTTATTTAAAAAAAGTAAAGTCATATAAAAAAAGTTTTTAATGTATACTTTAATAAAAAAAATTTTAAAAAAGAAATTAAAAATATTTCCAATTCTTATTTTTAATAAGTAAAAAAAACCTGATATTCCTGAAAAATATAAAAAATTAATTAAAAAAAAATTCGTCTATTCTGAATTAATTTATTTACTAATGAGAAAAATTACCATATTGCATAAATTTAAAATAAAATATTTTAAATGATTGAAACCAAACTTTATAATTTCAAAATATTTATACATTGATTTTGAAATCTCTACAGAAAATTTTGAAAATTTTATAATAATATTTTTTTATTAATTTAATTAATATATTAATTATATATTAATATTTGTATTATTTATATGCATCTATAGCACTTTTATTAATTATTATATATAAAATTATTTACAAAATACAAAATGAAATGATTTCTTTTAAAATGAAAATTCTTTTTAGAAATGAAATACCTATATAATATATAATTGTTTTTCTTCAAGTTCGTCAGATATAATGAGATATCCCTATCATAAATAAGAATAGTTAAAAGAAAAAATTAATAGTAACAGAAAATTAAACATTTGTTAAGATATCTGTTATTTCTTGATAAGTTTCAATTTGTAGTAGAAATAAATAATGCAAATAATGCAATCTGCAAGATTTTTTATGATTCACACTGATTTTTAAAATTCTTCAATTTTATTCGATCATCAAATAATAAATATTCGCTACGAAAATAGGAACATAAATAGTGAAAATAATCAATTATATAATATTGAAAATTTCAATAATAGATAATTATTAAAAATATTTAAATTATTAAAATATTAGAAAATTAACTAAATAAAATCAAATTTTACTAAGTATAATAAATTAAATATCAAATCATAATTTTGTAAATTCAAATTCTATTTAATATATAAAACACAAAATATATATTACAACATTATTTAACATTGTTTAACGAATTCTATATTGTATTTCAATATTGTATTATCATAATTAAAAGACACGTTTCTAGACCCTTTTTAATTTAAATTTTTATAATCAATTTGAAACACAAAGAATTGATAATATTTAAGAAAACAATTACAACAAATAATTATCAAATATATGTCTCAAACAAAGACGACGCATTGAATAGTTGAGATGAAAAAGATATTTTTTCTCTAATAAAAGTATACAATTGCATATATAGCTATTTTACGATTTTAAAATGAATCTAAAGTGAATTGCAACTGGATTTGCCAGAAAAAGCAATTGTATTTATACTCTTATTTTGAAAATTTGCAACGCATTTTACACATTACGTATATATATTATAGATGCAACATTTATCGTGTACATATTTATATTACATTACATCTGACTATCGTCAGAATTTTTTCTTTCATGTATTTTCGTCTATATTTTATTTTTTTATATTTTTATATCTTTGGTGTTTATGTTTATATATTTTTATATTTTTATTTTTATAAGTTTTCTTAATTTTTTAATTAAATAAAGATCAAGAAATTATAATTCTTTAAAATAATCTTATGAAGATATTTGTTTTCTACTTAACATCAATTAGCCAAAGCAAATTTTAAATTTTAAATTTCCTTTCTTTATGTTTTTTTTATTTCACATATGCATATTTTGACTCAAGATATTTCGTAAGAATTATTATTTATTTCAATTGTTAGAAAAGATCAGAATTATGTGTTATTTAAAAATTTCGATATACAAAATACTTCAAAAGCGATTGTTAATTTAGGAATGATGATTATTAATTTATAAATATGGAAAAACCAATTATAATATATCTGATAAAGTATCTTTCAAGTAAATTCTATAAATATTTTATTAATTCGCTCATGTTAATCTACTATTTTTTTCAATGTAGCTAAATTTAATCTTTTTTCGAAGAATAATACTCTCAATCTAATGAATCCATACAAATACGCTCCATTATATATCTTAAAACGAATTCTAATATTTTTAAATTCCAATTTCCAAATTCTATAAATTTTTATATTTTTGATTATCAATCAGCAAGAATATTTTTATTTAACTTTATCATTAACTTTATAATATCATCCATGATACTTCAATTTTATTATTATAGAATTTTATCGCAAATCACGGCATTAATAATCGTAAAATCATATCGAAAATTTATATCCTTATATCTTTATCCATTCTACATTTCTTATAATTCTAATATATTTCGATATTTTTATTCTAATTGCATAATGGAAAGATATAAGATATAAATTGCAATATTACATTATTTACATGCATTGCTATGAAAAAGCAATTTTTAATAAAATCTTGTTATCAAAGTAAAATATTGAAGCAATTCATTACTGGAAAAATATTTAACCTACATAAGTTACGATGAATTGAAAATAATTCAATAATATAAAGAAAAGAGAATTATAAATAAATCGCTGCATTACATTGTTTTTCCTATTTATCAAAATCCATAAGAAAGTTGGAGATCATTGATATCAATTCCTTTTTCCAATGCATGCAATTAGTCCAGAAGATAAATATTGCCAAAATTTATATAAGATAGCAGTATAATATAAAATAAGGCGAAAATTATCGAACGAATTTTCTTTCTCCATTTAAATTACAATGTTTCATTAACGCAGCAGAAATTGAATAAACAGAAAAAAATTATCTTAAAATTCGAAACAAAAATTTAATTTTCATTGCATTGATTAAATATATATTGACTAATATTTTCGTATCAATTAGAATAAAAAAATCTCATATAAAAATTATAATAAAAATGAAAATTTTTTAGAAGTTTACAAAATATTCTAATTATATATTATAATTATTATTTATTCCAATTTTTTACACAGATAATTTATATATTTATATTATATAATTATTATGTAATTATGTAATTATGTAAATTATTATGTAATTTATATCTTCAAATTATAGTACTATTATTAAGTACTAATATACTACTATTAAAAACTAAATCAAATAATAAATATTCTATCTGAAAATCTGAAAAAATATAAATTTTATTTTGAAGCAATGAGGATAATTGTATATATTCATATATATAATTTTCTGAAGTAAGCAATCGCTGCAAATCGACTATATTAGATATTATATTCAATTAGAAAATTTCGTTTTCGAATGAGATGAAAGATTTAAAATAATACTAAAATAAATTATTAAATTGTAAACGAAACAACAATGTTATTCTTCAGAAAAGAATAGAAAATCAATATTTTCTTTCACTCTATCTGTTTTTTTTTCTCTCAAATAGATATAAAAATTATAATTTATATATTTATTTATAATTATTTTATTATATTATTTATAATTATAATTATTTTATTTATATTATTTATATTTATTTATAATTTCTCATTTTTACGGATTTTTTATTTACTATATTTATTTATTATAAATAGAAAAATATAGCAATTTTTTATTTCGAAACGGAAGATAAATGTTTACTACGAATTGTATAACATATTTTTTAAATTATTCATGCATTTAGCTTATGTTAAATCTTTTTCCTATTTATAGTTAGTATAATATATGTATTTTTTTAAAGGAATCAATTAGGACTAATTTTTCAATCATAAATATCTCATGTTTTATTTATTATCAAATTAATATTTGTATTATGCATTGTTTATATATTTTATATAGATAGTTTTAATTTTTGAAAATTTTTATTTATAAATTTTTCAAGTTAGGAAGTCTCAAGTCTCAATAAAATCTCAAGATCTAAAAATCTATCATTATTTAAAAAAATTACCATATAAAACAAAATACTATATATAATCTTATAAGCCATTGTCATTTGTCAGAAATAATTAGAAAAATAAAATCTATCATTGCATCAAACAAGAAACATGCTAGAAATATAATCATCAAGAATGGTATTGATTTTGAGAATATTTTAAATCAATAGTTTTTCAAGTTAAGTGAACAGAAAATAATGATTAATTATCCAACACTTAAAAAAAGCTAGCGATTATATATTTAAAACAATGATTGATTTTTGGTAGAAATATAGTAATAATATCAAATTCAAAAAAGAATGACAAAAAAATAATACTGATAAAAACAGAAGAATGACACTTCAATCTACCTATTTTATTTCAAATATTTTGTGCGAATGATATCTACATTATATTGAATATAAAATATCTAATATTAATAAAATATTTTTTTATCTATGCTAAATGATTCTCTACTATTTTGTTACTTACAATTATATCACTGATGCAATGGAAAAACAATGGATTACATTATTGTATTACATGTATAGAATCAATATAAATAATAAATTTCTTTTCCACTACGAGTCAATTACTTTCTCAATTTGTTCTTTCTTTCATCAAAGAAATTAGTTTCTTTTTTGTCCATCTTCTCTTTTCGAATTTGTCATAACTATGTGAATTATATCTATCTTTCTTCAACGTAGCAGTTAAAGTGAAGCTAACAATGCATATATATATACACATAAAACAAAATTTTATCGCAATTATATGTGAATTGAAATTTTACTTGTTATTTTAGCAAGTATAATATCAATGTCGACTGATATTTGATAATTTTCATTATAAAAAATATATTGCCATTAAGAATGTCATAATTTCTGTTATAATTTCAAACATAGAATATAATTTCTATAATTTCTAAAAATAATAATAAATATTTTTCTAAAAATAATAATTTTTTAATTTTAATTAATTTTTACTAAGAAAAGATTTTCGTAAATTCAAAAAACTTTGGATATATATAGAATATATGTAGATATATATTTCACAATTTTTTCTTTCTTTTTCTTTTTTTTTCTATTATTTCATTTACTGTTATAAATTTTGAAAAGACAAAATTTGACTAATTTTGAATTCTGTATTATAACTCCCGAATTTTAAAAGTAAAGAAAAAATTTTCGGATAAAAATTATTTCTTTTAATAAAAACTATCTATAAATTGTTTTTTTAAATATTATAAGTTTAATAAAAAAATTTATTAATTATTTATATAATTAGAAAAAAATTATGAACAAAAAATTTAATTTTTTTTTAATTCATTTTTCACGCGAAATTTTAACCAATAGTTCTAATAATTATAAAACAATATAAAAAAAATTATTTTATTTTCTATTTTAAATACAAGTAAATACAAGTTTTGTTGTATTGCTATATTTTATTTCATGACAATCTTGAAGAATTTTAGATCTTATCATTATATATAATATATCTGTTGTATAACAATCTTCTTTTAATATGATATTACATAAAATAATTTATATTAGAAATGAAAAATATGGAGAGTTGTTTGATATAACTGATCTTTACCAAATTTTTATTTTTATCGTTTTTATTTTCGAAATAAGTCAAATTATATAGAAATATAATAAATGATAAATTTAGTTATATATAGTTATATATAGTTATAAATAATTTTGAAAATATACGTATATTATCCTTTACAATGATGAAATTTTGCAAAGAAATGTTAAAGCTAAAATGTTAAATGTTAAAAATTTATCACATCATATACATTATATAATAGCATGATTCACATGTGAAAATGTATTTAAAATTTTATTATAAAAAAATAAAATCTACCGGATTTTTAAAATTATTTTATTTTTTCAGAATTTATCCATATAAATATTTTTATCATTTTATCATTTAACAAATACATAATAATTTTGATGAAAATTAATTATGATTAAAGAAAATAATTTAATGATATTGCTATCATATCTATATAAAATTAAATCTCAAGAAATTTTATATAAAATTTTTCCATGTATAAAATTATATATATAGAAATATATATATATATTCCTGTAATCAGTAATCATTCTTATAATTTTTTTCATAATTATGAATATTTCAAGATATCGATTATACTTGTTTATATAGCTAGACTTATTAATATAGCTAAACAATGATTAATTCACAAGTTCAATATTAAAATGTTCTTCTATATTTAGTAAAAACGTATTTGTTAAAACATAATTCTTGATTAACTTTTCAGACATACATATTGCATGACACAAACAGATTTTTATACAGATTTATATAGATTTATATGAAAAATAAACAAAATAATCAATCTGTACGTAAGAATATGATTCAAAAATTTTTTCATAATAATAATATAATAAAGCTTGTATTTGAAATAAAAAGAAAAATATTCGTTATATTTCATAATTATTAATTAAATTATTAATTAAAATTTTGCGCGAAAAAATAAATTTAAAAAAACAGATTATAAATTTTTTGTTTTTTTAATTCTACATCTCTTTTTTCTAATTATACAAATAATTGATAAAATTTTTACTTTTTTACTTTTTTAAACAATAGTTTTTATTTAGTAAATGAATTAAATTTTGTTTCTGATATTTCTTACTGATTTGCCATCACCAAAACGCATCGATTCGCTCGAAGTTCTGTTGATTCCTTGAATTCGTCTTCTATTTTGTAATATGTTTGATATATCATGCTAAAGAATTATTACTAAATACTTCATCAATCACACAAAATATAGATATTAATATATTTTGGCATTATTCTAAACAATTTAACTGAATTGAATATTAAATATTACTACAGAATACTAAAGCTTTCGAAAGATAAATACGGAACGTTGAACACAGCAAAATAAACAAAATTATAGTAATAAAGAATAATCCGAACAGTATTTTATAACGTTCGAGTGATTTGTTTATATTCTTGTTCTGGACTATAAGGTCATATTGAAGCAAACAACACAAACACAATTATTACGATTAACATTCATCGGTTTAGAAGAAAGATTAAAACAAGAAATAAAGAATGAATATTTTCCATCATTATCAAAGTAATATTAATTATATTAATATATTGATTATGTTTGATATTAATATTTTTATATTATGTTTCGCTAATATTATCGATAACTAAATTGACAACTTTGATTTAAAATTTTAAAGTGGATGAAAAAATAATTAAATGATTATTAACTTTATTCGAAATATAAACATTATGCAAATAAAATAAAAAAAAACAGTAATAAAATTTTCTTTTTATTATTCATTTTCCACAAGAATAGATTATTTATAATCCGTAAAAATTTTTGAAACTTTTTATCTTTGTCAGTATCACACGTAATCAGTAAAATACGATAAGAATAAAAAAATTTGACTTTGAAATTCAAAGTGATAATTTTTATCAACAAATTCAAAGGTACAGAACATTAATGATAATCAAATCTTTCTTTTTATTTTGTACACTAATACAAATATTTTTGTAAACTCATTACAAGAAAACTAATGAAGTTTTCTCTGTATCTTCAAAATGAAATAAAATACAAAACATTTTACTTATAAATGTATTTCTTTTTTATAAACATATCAAATATAAATTTCCTGCATATAATTGTCAATATTATTTCGAACGAAATTTGAAACTTGATATCATCAATAATATTCGATCAAACACAACTCTTGATGTTCTTGTGAATTCAAAATTTGAGATTGTTCTCTACTAGCTTCAGATTTGGTCTTTTCAGATTTTTTTTTTTTTAAATTGAAGAAAATATTCAAAAGTATTTATTTTACAGATGAAATTAAGGTAGCATTTTCAAAAACATTAGGAAGAGGCCAGAATTTTTCATTAATAGGATAGGAAAATTTATCAAATCTTTGAAAAAATATATTGAAATCAATAACAATCTCGTTTCGAATGATAATAAATAAAACGTATTATAAAAAATAATTAATTAATTAATTATTGTAAGTAAGTTCTATGTATAGGTTAATGATTATTAAAATTACAATAAAAAAAATAGATAACCATAGAAGACAACAATTATTATTCCGCATGAATATTATTAAATACTTCGAATGAAAATATTCAAATTTGGAGAAAAAATAAAAAAAGACAAGAAAAATAATAAAAATAACGGAAACTTTCAAAATAAAAAAAAATATCCCAACACAAAACCAATTTGATATTTGATGTACAGACAAAACATGAGCAATAAATACAAATATCAAGAATTTCTATCAATCTATTACAAAGATTATCTATTACAAAGATGCATTATATTTATCAATGCAAATATTATTATGCCTCTTATTAAAACATTTAACAAAACAATCATTAATCAATTAAAAAATTTAAAAATAATGAAAATCAAATTAAAATTCATTCATTCTCTTCGGAAACGTATAGAAACATAATAAAAAATTGAAATTCAAATTATTACATATTCCAATATAGAAATGGATATAAAAATTTAAAACTATAGTCAAAAGATTATATTATTTACTATTTACAGAAATTATAAAAACTAAAATTAGAATTAGAATCATTTAATCACAAAATACTCAGTATAATCTAATAAATAAAAATAATCTAATTAATAATCTAATTAATAAAATAATTATATATAAATATATATATATATATTTCGAATAAAATATCAAATTTGGAGAAAAAATAAAGAAAGACAAGAAATATAATAAAAATAATGAAAACTTTCAAAATAATTAATAAAAAAAGATATTTCAACACAAAACCAATTTGATATATATACTAATAAAGTTTTTCAAAATCATGAACAAAAATAAATGCTAAAATATATTATATATGCAACTATAGTAATAAATATTATAGATATTTATTAAATGTATTCAATACAATTTAATTGTACAAATTGTATACAAATGTATTGAATACAATATATTCATACGATGCAACAGAATTCAAAAATTCATTTATATCAAATTGTAAAAATTGTACAAAGCATATTCGATTAATAAATAAAACTAAATCTTAAGTGAAGGTCAACCTCCCAAATAGTAGACTCAAATTAACAAATGGAGATCTTATCTTTAAGATCTTATTCTTTTTCAAAAGAATCTAATAAGGAGACACAAATGATGTAAACACAAACTTTGAAATAATTAATAATATATTTTTTATATATAAATAAACTAACCAACAAACTGCTTTTTATGAAACAAATAACGAATCAAATAAATATATTAATTATTCTTAAAAAATATAATTAAATTTATAGAAATTATAATTACAATTAAATTATAATTAAATTTGTTTCCTATGAATAAATTAAAAATTATGATAAAATAATAAAGAATTACAAATAAAAATTAAAAAATTATAAACATTTCTAAATATTCATAATATAAGTATATAAGTATATAATTTAAGAAATATACGAAACAAAAACAAAAGATAGATGGTAATTAAAAATCAAATTACACATATCCTGTTTTAAGATATTAGTAAAGAAAAATACAATTAAAACAAAAAGACCAGAAATTTATTACAACCATCTCGTATTATATTTCTCCATTATTTTTATTGAATAAAAATATTTTTCATTCTCTTATTTAAAAAGAAAAAAAAATAATTTTAAACTTTAATGCAAAGTATTCTTAAAATTTTAGAATAACAACAACAAAAAAATAATTAGAAAAATAATCCAGATTTATAATTTACAAATTATTTTATAGCAATTCAGAACAACTTTATAAACATTAGATATACAACTATATATTTATTATCAAATAAAAGTAGATGATCAATTTTCTGATCATCTACTTCTATTCAATTTTCTGATTTCAATAAGTTTAATCATAAAAAGCATATAAATATCAATAGCATTAATATAAACATAAATTCTAATTGAAAAATTTTTCAGAAAATAAATAATAATTATAATTAAAAACTATATTCATAAGAAATTGCTTTAGAAGATTTTGTAATTCAATCAACAGCTATATTCCAGTCAATAAAAAATTAGCCTACTAAATAAAATTTTAAAAGAGTTATTAAATATACCATATAGATGCAAAATGAACTATTAGAAAGTGAAAAAGAATTAGATACAGAAAAAATAAAATATGTATCAATCAATTAGCTCATCAAATAAAAAAAGTTCTCGATCACAAGAACAAAAAATTTTTCGCATTTATAAAGCATATAAATATTATAATAATATAAAGGATAATTTAAAAAATTAGGAGACCAAAGAATCATTGTATTTTCTTATTCCAAATTTTTTCTAAAATATTTGAAAAAAATTATATTAAATATATATACTCGATTGTTTCAGAATATATAAGATATAATTTCAATTTGATTTTAATTTAATTTCCAAAAACAATTTGGAATTATTGAACAAATAAATCATATGAACTGGTATATAATCAAATTTCAAAAACTTACAATAATAAATATTATGTATTTCTAAAAATTAAAAATATTTTATCAAGAAAAATGTTTTTTGACAAAATTATACAAATTTAAAAGAAAAAAATTTCTTTGCATATGCTTTCAATCCTTATTAATTATTTAATTGAACATTTCGCAAAACAAAAATTATTATAAAATAGAAATTTTCCAAAAGATTAATTTTATTCAATATTTACATGACAAATTTTTCTTAATAAGAAATAATTTAACTGATTATATTTATATATTCTAGTTTAGATGAAAAAAATTTTTTAAAATTAAAATATAAGTTATCAAAATAAATTGATGGCGAAATAATTCATCTTTAAATTTAAAAAATTGTATGTTACTAAAACTTGTATAAGATCATGGTTAAGCCCATTTGGATTTATAATATTATCCTGTATATTACATTAGTATTGCCACTAAATCAAAGGTAATTTAAAATAAAGAAAAGCAATGAAAATAATATTAAATGCATAATGATATTCGAAATGAAGAAAACATTTGAACTAAAATCCGTAAAACAAAAATTAAAGATTTAAAAAAATTAAAAATATCTATTAGAAGAAACATCAACTATAATAGAAATTCAAATTTAATTATATAAATTTTTAGAAATTCTTTAATAAAAAAAAAGTCAATCAACGTGAAGTTTAAACAAATTTCGACATGTTATAGGAAATACAATTGAAACAAAAATCTATTTAACTTTTACACATAAGATATATTTTACACAATAAATCGAAACTATATAACAAATATGAAAATCTTATAACAGAAATAATATAAATAAAATAGTAAAATAAAAAAATTGATATCAAATTATTATATTGAATTATATTGAAAAATAATGGGGTTATGTTGAAAAATAAATATCCTGTTTTTTAAAAATCATATTTTTATTTTTATTTCGTTTCATTTCCATAACTTCTTTTATTATACAAATACAAATTCATTTTCAACCAGTTCTCGTATTTACCATTTGTATAGATTAAAATTGGTTATTAATTTGTTATTAATTTTGTTATTAATTTAATTTTGTTAAGTTTTAGTTTAAATGAATTTTATATATTCATTTATAGTAACAAATTTATTTAAAAAATCTTAAATGTTTCGAGAAATTACTTTCACTAATTTCAACATCTCCAGTCAAGTTTTTTTGAGATAAATTATTAGATTGACTGTACATGTTATAAAAACTCATAAAAACTTGAGCAGATTTACAATATACAATTATTATTTAGCAAATCTGTTATTTTTTATTTATAATCTGGATTTTTTAATTTTTAGAATTAAATCTATTAAAATTTTCGTTGCTGATATATTCTAATTAGACATTAATTTATTAATAACAACAAATTGATATCTTGAGTTTTTTTCAAAAAACCTTATTAGAACATTCCTTCATTCTTCATCTTAAAAACTAAACATTCAAAGCGAATATCAATTATTTCTTCGGATATAGAATTTTTTTTCCATCAATTAAAATTTTGATTAACGAGAAAAACAAAGAAATCAAAAAACATTGTAGAACAAAATTTAAATCAAATCTCATTAGAGAAATATATTTTCAACCAATATATCTCAAAATTTTATTTTGTTTTCATATATTTAAATAAAATTTAAAAATAAAATTTGAATTATTTTTTAGCAAATAAGAATTTCATATTTTTCTTACATATTTCTTATATGTCACATTCTATATATAGCACATATTGAACTTGCAATTTTAAGTTGTATACTTAAAAAAAGTAAGAGCAGCTCTGTCCTTCCAATGTTACAGAAAAATCTTTTGTATTTCAAATAATCAATTGTTTTAAAATCATTGAAACATAAAGAAAAAGTTAGATAATATTATTAAAGTTTCTAGGAAAATAACTTGTGTCATTTTACGCAGAATATGTATAATACATATACAAATAATACATATACAATTATGCAATTCCGTAATATTCAATTTCAATTTTCATAAAAAAAAACAAATAACAAAAATTTTATTCTATATTTTTTGTTTATTTTTATAAATAAAATAATCATCAATAATGTATTTGAATTAAGAATTTGTAAAAATAGAATAAAAAATTTTCAAATTTAAATTAATGAAAAACAAAGTTACAAATAAAAAATTTTATTCTACAGTTTTCATTTATTTTTTTCATATAAAATTATTCCTTTCACGATTATATTAGTATCTATGAGATATCCTGTATACTATATACAGAATGTTAATATATTTATATCCATAATAATTATTTGAAAAGTGAATTCTAAAAGCAAAAATAAATATAAAAATGTACATAAATATATAAATATATAAAAATTTTGATTAAAATTTATTAAATTATAATCAATTGAAATTTGCAAGTTTAAAATGTTATTAAATAATGAGACGAAAAGAAAATAAAATAGATTTGTTTCAGGTTACTGTTCCTTATTATTTTATTTAATTTAAATTGTTTATATTTTAATAAATAAGTCTTGATATTTTTATATTAAATATTATATTATTTTTATATTTTTATATAATTTTTTTATTTATTTTGAATTCTAAAAACGATTCCCGAAAAGTATTGTATGAATATATTAATATTCTCATTATATGTATTATAAACTGTATAAATTATATATATAATGTATAAAAACATTATGTACACT